>NW_026099758.1:0-22592 GCF_025091365.1 Daktulosphaira vitifoliae | reverse complement strand
TCATGAACTACCTTTCTCCATTCAATTCTTAATTTTCATACCTCAAAAGTATCGTAACTTAAAAATTAATTTAAATAAATTTAAAAAAAGAAAAAGAGTTGAAGTTACTTTTGATTTGGAGTGTGATTTCAGGGTTATGAAATAACNTGATTTGGAGGTGATTTCAGGGTTATGAAATAACATAAAATTTCAAAATCTTACCTGATAATTTTTTCTTAGTTGTTATAATAACTTCAGTGATAATATTAATAATTGAAAATAAAATAACACATATTTAAGTTTTTAGTTCATAAATTAATACGTGAGAACTTCGACAATGACGATCACGACGTTCGCATAACTTAGTACAGAGCACGATAAGAACAGGGGAGAATAAGGATTTGCTCTGCCTTTTTATAATTCTTTTTACCCCCAAAAATAATCATTTTCTAATTCTTACAGTATAAATGTTTATTGATAAATAAGCATAAAATACAGAAATTATTATACATGAATGGAGTATATATATTATTTTGACATTTTATGTATAACCTTAACATAGTTTTTTACAAATAAGTTTAGGATTAATACAATGCATTTAATTATTAAAATTAGAATAACAAAGATGACAAAAATAATTTATAGATTTCTTTTTGGAATGAACAATTTTTAAAAGTGACTATTAATAAATTTATGATAGAATTGTGTGTATTATAATATAACTAAACAGTGTATGTTTGTTTAATGTTTATTTAAATAATTTTTATTTGAAAAGGATTATGTCCTTCTAAGAATATTATGTATAAATAACACATGTTATAGTAGTGACGAGTATATTTCGACAAAAGTTTGGTTTAAAATCTTGGTTATTATAAAGTAAAATATAATGGGAGAACACTTACATACTAAGGTATTTTTCTGTAGAAGATAGTTACAGTAATTATTCATCTTCAGACTAAAAAAATTGTATTTTTAACATGGAATTATTTTTATTTTGAAGATATCTACCGCCTTCGCCTCTTTGATTGTGTACTTGTTAAAGTATTCTTGATTATGCGACAGTCAATGGTCGCAATGTCACCAGTTATCTGTGGGTAACTAATCATTAGGATCCGGAATGAAATGCTTAAAAAGACATTAAAAATATTTAAAAACTTATAAATTTGTACTATCAAATTACCTTAACAGAAAAAAAATACTCTATAAAATGAATTTTTTTTTTTGTATTTATTGATTTAATTTTACTTTAAAAACATTTTTAATACTTGGTTTAAAATTCTTTTACACTTAAAATATACAGTATTTTAATCAAAATATTTTTACAAGCGCAATAAAAATAAAATATTTAGGTAGACTAAAATAATTTCTCGATTCCTTAAAAATAAATTCTTTATAAAAAATACAGATAATAAAATTTTTGAATTTGAACCAAACCACATTAAAATTATAATAATAATAAAGAAAAATAATTAAAACAGCAAATGTTTAAATTGCAGTCTATTTTTATACCTTTACACGCAAATAATGTACTACATTTTAGGTTAATTGTCTTATGATATCTGAAAAAAAAATATTTTGTTAATTACTACCATAAATATTTCTTTTATAATTGTATAATTAAAAATTTATAGAATATTTTTATAAAACTAAAACAATTTTAATTATCAATGCGATGATACAGAACTGGAACTATAATTTTTTTTAGATTTGAGATCTATAAAAATTATTGTAAGTACTAGATTTGGTTCAGGTTCTTTTCATATTAACAATAAGAACTAATATTTATGTAATAAATTTCAGTTCTTGATTATAAAGATCTTGGTCCAATAAACAAAAATTTAATCATATTAAACGGAAGAGACGTTTAAGATTTTTTCTGGGGTAGATGTGCACAAAAATTATACTCATCACCTTCTCCAAAATACATATTTTTATTTATTTTCGTCATAGGAGTTTCTATCCCTCATGAACCCCAAGTGAGAGCATTGGCGTCCTAAAGGTTGTGCAGTATTTCAAAAGTTATTAACTTTTTTATACTTTTGCAGGAAGAGGCTACGAAACGTCGACACGAGCGCAGTGTCCCTAGCTCGGGGAATCGGGCGCGTCCTCAGGTTGCGGATAGAGGAACGGCATGCAGATATGCAGGTTAGCCACGAAATAAGGAGTCCATTCATTTGATGGCAATGTACTTATAGAAATCGTAAAGCCCTGGCTGATCTTCACCTCACTAGCTGGCCTGAGGGGAGATACCCTGCACCTACGTCGGAGAGCCGGGTGTGCCTCCAGGACGGTGCGTCTCAGACGGATTACTGGTGGGACACGTACGGCCCACTATCTAAGGCCGTTGAGAACGCAGCATCCCCCCTCCGAGGCGGCAGCGGTTGCATACCCGCTTGTCCCCGCCACTAAAAAGCGGAGGAAGAATGAGGGGGTGGAAAAGGACGCTGGGTGCTCGATCACGGACTCTGTGGCGCTTTTTCCACCAAACGTCGCGTCCCACTGTCCGGCGACACCAGCAGCCCCCGCTCCGGCCACCCTGTGGACAGAGTTGGTGAAACGGAAGGTGGCCAAGAAAGTGGAGCGGGCGGCGAAGGCGGCCTCCAAGGCGAAGGTTATTGTTGGGCCCTAGGTCAAGCTCCCGCCACCGTCTCGAGGCCCGACTAATGCCGAACTTCAGGCCAAAGTCCCTAAGATGAAGGTGGTGGTAATCGGGCCCCTTAGGGAAGGTCAGCGGTACGTTACGGTCAAAAAGACCGCGATTACTACTGTTGACCTCAGAGCCCTGGGGGTCCAATTGGCGGGCACAAGGAGGACCCAAACGGGGGCCGTCTTCCTGGAGGTCCGGGGCTCGGGCGCCCAGGCTGACAGTCTGAAAGGCGCCCTAAAGGAGCATGACGTGCGAGTCCACCGTCCGGTGATAACCGTGCCCATCATGCTCCTCGATGTGGAGGAATGGACAGAGAAGGGCGAAGTGCAGAATACACTACTGGACGAGACCGAGAAATGTCTAGTGATAAAAATAGCATCATCCACACTTTACGTTTTGAAATAATTATTCAAAAATTTTTATCAACCAGCCATTTTTTTAATTAGATCATTATCTATTAAATTAGTTTGTTAATTAAGGGTGTTGCCATTTGAAAAAATTAAGTTGATACCTTTATAAGGTTCAACGGATGAACATTAAAAATACTTTATGATCGATAAATTGAAAAGTTATTAACATTTGTATACATAGGTGGGAAAGAAGTATCGCCGGTAAATGACTAGTGATAAAAAAACCGAATAATGGTGAATATTGTAGCACTACACACTCTATATTTAATTTTCTTCCTAAAGAATATTTTTATGTAGTAATAAAAAAATTATAAAACGTTAAAGACATTGAAATAAAAATTATTTTTAATTGTTTAACTATACATTTTTTTAAAGTTAAATCTGCTCTCATTAATGAAAACAAAGTTCCATACTTTTACATAACTTTTTTTGAAAAACATTTAAATTATATGTCGAAAATAAATTAATTTTTACAATTAATTACTGTATATATTATTTTGAGCAACTAAAATTTTAAATGAGTTTTATGAATGTGTTTTTGATTATATATGTTGTAAAGTTGGGTTGTAAAATTATAAAGTTAATATAAAACTATTGTATATTTATTATTAAAAAATTACCATCACATTTTACAAAATCATCTAGTATTTTTAATCTTTTTAAAATTCTGTTTTGTATTTCTTCGTCTAAACCATAATAAGAAAATAATATACGAAAATATTCCACAGAAATACATCCCTCGTTATTTTTCTCTATGTTTAAATGTACAGAAAACCATTTCATTCGGATTGTATATTGTTCATAAAAAGTTTTCATCGTGTCCTTTATAATTACATTATCTTTTTCTAAACGAACATAAATTAAACATTAATACAATTAAACAAATTTCTCAATGTTTCATTGTTTAGATATAGAATGATGTTAATTTTAAAATTTAATATATTTACATTTTCACTATACCAATAACTTTTAATAAATTTCAAAGAAAAATCAAAAACTTATTTATCAAGAGTTTAAAAATATTATTTAGTCACTTTGAATCATTTTATATTTCAGGAAAAGACTTAATGAACAATTAATCTGATTATCTAAGAATGATTTAAAAATTTAGTTTTAATTATTTTTAAATATATTTAAAAGTAGAAATTCGTTTATAACAAATTTTATTATTTAAGGAATGTAATAATAAATATATCTATACAATTGATCTATTAGTAATAAAACACTATTTTTTTAGAAACTATAACAATTTAAAATTTTTGAATGTTAAATATTTATTTATATAAAATACACTGGCAATCACTCTTTTTAAAAAGGTTATTCACAACAACAATTAACAAGAAAAATAAATACAAATATTTAAATATAATGACTATTGGTAAATAATATCCATTAATAATAAAATAAGTAATTACAAAAATTAAGCATTGAAAGGTTTGACAAACAATTATTTTTAAAACAATCATAAGACGTATCATCAAAATCACAATACACACAAATTGAATTGGCTAGTGTCAAATTTCTAGAGAAAAAGATCCAGTTGCTAAATTATTTATTTTTAAACTTAGGATCATAAAATAAAGATTAAGTTTAGCTGAGGTAAGAAATCCAACCAGAAATAGTAGTTCAAGGCAATAAATATTAAAATTTTTAAGATCGTAAATGAAAATAATGGAATTACATAAGACCTTTTCTAAAAAGTAGGAAACTAATAAGTTCTTAATGATCTATTTAATAAATATAATAAAGGTTTAATTATAACATAACAGCAAATTTTATGAAAATAGGAAATATATTGTCAGGATCAACTCCACAGTATAAGTGTTAAATAGATAAATAATCACTTACCTCATTATCAAATGATTGGCAACTATTAAAATTTAATTTAGGATTAATATTTAAGTTATAAACGGAGAAATAAGATAATTGAATATTTTAAAAATTCTTAACATATACAGAAAAGAAATAATCATAGAAAAAAGCAGCAGTTAACACGTTCAGAATTTGTATTATTATAGATATAATAATTTGGATTTTTTTTTTTTTTTGTAAGACTTATTTATATACGTCATTTCATAAGAGTTTAACGTTATTAACAAACTCATTTTAAATAAATAATTGTTAGCACATCGATTTGACATAATTTTACATTGCTTTCTAAGATCAAAAAATATACAATAATCCGTATACATTTTATTAAATCATTTATGTAATTAAGAATAGTCGAGTAATTTAAATCAAGACGCATTTTAGGAAAAAATATCTCTACTGTATGATTTTATAAAACTTATCTACAGCTAAATCTAAATCGACACATCTAAATTGTTCAAAAAAATTAATTTTACTTATAAAGTTACAAGGTTATCATAATTACACTTATTAAAGTTATACATCAATAAAATATTTGAATGCTGATAGTAACCACGATAAGCAAATGTTTCAGGAATACAGGAGTAACGAGAAGTAAAAAGAAAAGATTATAGAACACCATTAGATCAATTAAAGTCCGGCAAATTAAAATCACCACAAAAAATAAAAGATTACTTAGGATAAAGACGGATAACATAATGAATAGAAGAAACATAGGCATTAGAGGGAGACAAATCACTGTAAGGAGGAAGTTATATAGAGCTTATCTTCTTCTTCTTCCTAGCCTTAATCCCAACTACTTAGGATCGGCCACCCTTATCCCAATCTTCCACTTGACACGATCTCCCACATCATCTACGCTCACATCAGATATCCTCATATCGCATTCAATGCATCCCTCCATCTCTTTTTGGTCTTCCTCTACCTCTTCTTCCTTCAATAATCAAGATATAGAGCTTATAACAAAAGAATGAAAGCTAAATTAAAAAGAGACAAACAATTTTTTAATATTATTATCGGGTACGTTAATAAAAAAGAATAAATATCTAATAAGGAATTACGTAATGCAATTAGTCACTAAACGAACACAAACTGTTTAAAATTAACAGCCACAACGATAAACATTATAATTCGTGAGGCCAAGTTCTCTAGAATAAAATGAGTCATATAATGAATTCTGTGAGAAGTATAAAAATTAAATCAAAATATACATCATTACATAAAATTAAAGAACTTTGTGCAACAATTTTGATAAAAATCAAAATAGTTTACATTATTGGTTATCGTTGATTTCTTGAGGCAGACTTTCCGATTTTAAACGTGATTTTATAATTGAAGGTATTCTATTTATGTAAGCGGTAGTTGATATAGTTCTCACTCTCAACTAATCAACGATTTTGTTCTTGGTGACATAATTAAAGAAGATCTTGTTCAAAAGGAGTTTTATCGCGAATATTCGATATTGAGACGCTGCTGAGAATATACCTCTTAGCATTAAAGAAAGAGGATAAGACGCTTAATGCAACTAAATATAATTTTTAGCGGTTGAGATGAATTTGTAGAAACTTTACCTAAACGGACCAATATAAAATCGAAAGGTAAAAAAACCAAAAATAGCTATTATACAAGATTTCAAATATTTGATTTCATTCATAACAGATACGACTGACGAAGTAGATTCAGGTACACCATTAGCTATAAAATTGAAGCAGGCTCCCACGATCGGATAACTTCTGAAAGATTTTCGCCACCAATTTAACAGTCAATTTGTGGGGAATTTTCTAAATTTTTAATGTTATCCTTTAAAATCAAAATTTATTCACATAGAGTATTAATTTCAGCTTTAAGTTTAATTATTTGTGTGGATAATAAGGATAAATTTGCATGAAACTCATTGAATTGCGCAATGTAGGTATTAACTTCCTTTGTTTAAAGATTTGATCCTCTGTCTTTCAAAAGAAATTCATTGCATTAAGAATGAAAGTTATTATTAAGATTATTAATTGTAGGTATTGGTTGGTGGCACTGGTCACAACCTTTACCGTTATTATGTTATGTCATGTTGTTTTGTTAATTTTTGTTTATGATTGTTATGGCGTCGGCATTGATCTTTATTTTTCTTTCAAAAATNGTCGGCATTGATCTTTATTTTTCTTTTAAAAATACAACTATGTTTTTTAGTTAAATAGATTCAAATGGTTTTATTTTATTTTTTCCCTTTCACCGTTAGTGATCATTTTTTTTTGTTACCATATTTTATGGCCACCTACAATTTCGGAAGTGATTTTCAAAAATCCGTTTCCCTGATGGATTTGGATAAAAATCAAGCGCATGGCGATACAGCTCAGGAAGATCAACGAGTTATTACAAGTGATACTTTTGAAGAGCCCTCTAAATGCAATATGAACACTATGTTTCAGTTATAGATGGAACAAAATCGTTTATTATTGCGACTACTCACTCTTTTTAATACTACGAGTAACCAAGGTAATCAATTTTATGTTATTCCAGATCTTAACAATAGTATAAAACCATTTACGGGTAATGAGTCTCGATCAGAAGCAAAATATTGACTAAATACATTTAATGTAATAGCTGACATTAACAAGTGGTTTGATACTTTAAGAATTGAGTCTGTTCTTGCAAATTTGAATGTACCAATTCAACAGTGGTTTATGAGTCGTACTTTTTCTTCATGGAAAATATTTGAAAAACAATTTACAAGATCCTTTATTGATGATCAAAATACTACTAAATTGTGGCAAAATCTAGTCTTTAGAGTTCAATTAAAAGGCGAACCTACTATTGATTATTTTTATGAGAAGGTACGTTTTATTTTAATTAAATATATATTTGATTAAGTTACAAAAAAAAACAAATTAGAAGGTTTTTATTCACGTGACATGGTCACATACTTGTTGTCAAAACATCATAATGACACTGATAAAATGTTTAATCATATATTAACTTATAAAAATCTAAATAAAGTAAGTACAAAGCGGATAACTTTTGGCAATAATTTATTTAACTATTCACTAAACAGTTCAACTGTAATACAAAAAAAGGTTGAAGACAAGAGAATGATCAAATAACAATTAATGTGAAACGCTGTTTTAATTGTTATAGTACTTCTTACACTACTAGAAACTGTAATAAACCAAAAAGAGCACCAGGTTCCTGTTTTAAGTGTGGCTCAATAGAGCAATGACAAAAAGACTGCAATAACAGTTTGAAATCAAATGAAGAGAAAACTGATGAGCAATCAAGAATGATGACAGAAATTAATGAGTCAAGTCATCCACTGTATACACTGAATGTTAATATTGAATATCAAATGCAATATTGGACATTGGATGCAGTCATCAACTCAGTTGTTCCTTCTAATTTAATTTTAACTTCTGATACTCCTAATCTTTCTGGTATTAATAAAAGCCAATTAAAAGTATTAGGTATTTTTAAATTCAGTAATTTTTATCAAGTNGGTATTTTTAAATTCAATAATTTTTATCAAGTGTATAAATACTAAATTAAATATTTTATTTGTTGTTGATAATGGTACAATGAACTCAGACTGTTTGTTAGGTAGAAATTTTCTTTATGATAAATCTATTAAGTTTATCATTTAATTAAAGTTTATTTATAGAAAAAGTTAAAGATAATAATTTTATTTTTGATGATATTATGTTAATTGATATTGATAAGACTGAATCTATTAAATTATGTTTTAATAAAAATTTAAGTGTTGATGTCCAGAATGAGGTGAAGACAATTTTTAAAAATTATTATTAAAATTATGTTAACCTTATAAAACTTGATGCTTCTGTAGAACTTAAAGTTAAGTTAACTAAAGATCATGTACCTTTTTATTTTAGACCTAGGCGTGTGCTATTTAGTAAAAGAGAAAAACTTAAAATTATTATTAATGAATTATTAACTGAGAAAATTATTAGACCTAGTAATTCACCGTATTGCTCAAGTATTGTTTTAATAAAAAAGAAAACAAATGACCTTAGATTTTGTGTAGACTTTAGAGAATTAAATAAAATCACTAAAATCACAATAAAAAGTATACTTTACCCATTTAGATTAAAAAAATGCTTTTTATCATGTTAAAGTTAAAGAAGAGTCAATTAAATATTTATCTTTTAAAACACTTATGGGTCAATTTAAATATACTAGAATGCCTTTTGGTTTTTGTAATAGCCCTTCTATTTTTATGAGGTATATTTATACTATTTTTAATTCTTTGGTTCAAGAAAATAAATTTATCATATATTTAGATGATATTTTAATAAGTACTGTTATAATTGATGAAAAAAATTGATATTTTTATTGAGATATTTAAAATTATGTCACAATACTTTCTTAAACTTAGACTTGATAAGTGTTCATTTTTTAACAAAAAATGCATTATTTATAACATATTGGCTATTAAAAACTTTCTTATACCTAATAATTCAAAAGAACTTCATAGCTTTCTAGGATTAGCTAGTTATTTTAGGAGATTTGTTAAAAATTTCTCTATTATTGCTAAACCATTATATGATATAAAAAAGAATAAAGACTTTGTTTTTGATGAAAGTCAGTTGTCAGCATTTGTAAATTTAAAATCATTCTTAATTTCTCCTCCAATTTTATGTTTTTATTCTCCATTATTTTAGGAAATATAAAATGAAGATATTCTTTTCTATGAATTAAGAAATGAACTAGTATGTAATACTAATNTATTCTTTTCTATGAATTAAGAAATGAACTAGTATGTAGTACTAATGATAAAAAACTTTTTTTTATGTTTCTAATGAATTATTTGATAATGTTATTAGAACTTGTCATGATAATGTTGGACATATTGTTGTTGATAAAGATGTAAATTTAATTAATAATTCTTATTGGTTCCCTAAAATGAAAGAAAAAGTAAAAAAATTATACTTTTAAATATTTAAAATGCCTAACATTCTCCCTACATAATGGTAAAATTGAAGGATTTTTGCACAACATTCCCTTTAATACCATTTATGTAGACCAATTTAGGCCTTTTTGAAAAAGTATATAATGGATATAATATATTTTTTAGTTATTAATGCCTTTACTAAATTTATTAAACTTTTGTCTATTAAGAACACTGTTGATATTATTAAACAACACACTGGGTACAGTAATATTATTTAAGATAACAGTTTAATGTATTTTTACTTATGTTAGTATAGTACAAGGTCAAAGGGACACATTCCTTTTACGATTATGTTGTTTTACTCAATGCAGCCTATTGTATACATGTTTACAGTTTAGTCGTAGTTTCACCGTCTATCGAGTAAAGTGACCCGTTGCCGTTGTACATCTCTTATATTATATGTTTTGACATTTTATATTAAATACTATTATATTACGAATAATTTCTAAATCTTTTAATTACATAACCTATTCCATTCAACAGGTTATGGGCCCAGTACCCAGTACTTAATATTTAGATTTTTTTATTTGTAATATAATTAATCGTGAAATTTAAAAGTGCGTTCGCGTAGTAAGTGCGTCGATCGTGTTAAATATTATTGTAATTTTTTATTGTGTGCAGACAGTGTACAGGAAATTCGTTATCATGGAAAACGAATCTATAAAAATTAACAAACTAAACGGCAGTGAAAATTGGGCAAAATGGAAATTTCAAATGACGGTAATATTAAAATCATATGATGTGTTGTTCTCTGTAATAGATGGAAGTTATGAATATCCAATTCAAATTATAAAACATGATACAGAAACAGACACAGAGGCACAATTGCGTTTAGAACAAGTGCAGCAAAAATGGTTAATGACAGATGCTAAGGCTCAACGTTTTATAGTTATGTCAGTAGATGAGCAGTCATTAGATTATATAATGAACTGTGACACAGCGAAAGGTATGTGGAATAAATTACTGAGTGTATATGAACAAAAGTCTGATACATCAATTACATTGATTCAGCAAAAATTTTATAGTTATGTTATGGATAAAAATGATAATATGGCACAACATATATCAAAATTAGAAAACTTGAGTAAACAATTAAAACAGTTAGGTGAACCAATATCCGATTCAATGCTTATAACCAAAATTCTTATGACCTTGCCAGAAAATTATAAATATTTTTATAGTGCATGGGATTCTATATCATCTGAGAACAAAACATTGTTAAACTTGACATCCCGACTTATGGTAGAGGAAACAAGACAAAGTAATGGCCATGAAATCCAGAAAAATAATGGTGAAAATAGTGCATTTGCGGCGAAAAAATTGTTTAGAACGCAAAAACAAAAATATTCAAAATTTGGAAATCAACAAAATAATGATAGAAAACCAGGAATTTGCAATTTTTGTAAGAAACCAGGTCATTGGAAACGTGATTGCTGGATTTTGAAGAAAGAACAAGACGGAAAGAATAAAAACGAATCAAATTCTGGTAATGCACTAATAGGCGTTAATTCAATGGTGAGCAAAATTAGTGATTTTGATAAATGGTATGTGGACTCCGGTGCAAGTGATCACATGACCAGTAGAAGAGAGTGGTTCAGAACTTATGAGTCGTTCAAGATTCAGTTGCCAGTACGTATTGGTGATGGTAAATATATTATGGCTATTGGTAAAGGTAATATATATGTTCAAGCAAAAATTGGCGAAAAATGGGTTGACAGTTATTTGTCAAATGTTTTACATGTACCTGAACTCAAAGTAAATTTGTTTTCATGTGGAGCGTGCCTTGATAAAGGTATAATAATGATAACAGACAAAAATGTTTGTACATTTAAAAGAGGAAATAGTACAGTTGCTGTTGGAATTCGTGAGAATAAATTGTTTTCGATGATTTTTAAAACAAGGATTTCGCAAGAGATAGATCAAGTGAATATTGCTGAAAAAATTCTTACATTACAACAGTGGCATGAAAAACTAGGTCATCAGAATGTTCAATATGTTAGAAATTACCTAAGGCATATGGGTATTCAATTCACAGATATGGAAAACAAATTTTTCTGTGAAGCTTGCATTTATGGTAAACAACACAGAGAACCATTTACACTGAGCAGTACCAAAACAACAAAACCAGGTCAGATAATTCACAGTGATGTTTGTGGACCCATGGAAGAAAATTCTCTTGGTGGTAAAAGATACTTTGTTATATTCAAAGATGATTACTCTAAGTATACATATATATATTTTATGAAACAAAAATCAGAAGTAAAAGAGAAGTTTGAATTATTCTTAAATACAGTGAAAAATCAGTTAAATATATCAGTTCTTACTTTACGAAGTGATTGTGGCTTGGAATATAAAAATGATGAAGTCAAAGCTATTTTGAATAAATTTGGTATAAAACATGAAACCAGTGTACCATTTACACCACAGCAAAATGGTAAAGCAGAACGAACAATGCGTACAATAGTAGAAGCAGCTAGAACTATGTTATACAGTAAAAATTTGTCAAAAAATCTTTGGGCTGAAGCGGTAAATACAGCTGTATATGTATTGAATCGTACGTTAAATTCAGGTAACAAAGAAAAAACGCCCTATGAATTATGGTATAATAAAAGTCCCAATATAAGCAATTTTAAAGTATTTGGTAGTGAAGTTTATGTTCATATACCAAAAGAAAAACGTAGAAAATGGGATCAAAAAGGGAGAAAAGGAATATTTGTTGGGTATTCAGAAGAAACTAAAGGATACCGCATATGCTTTGATGGAAAAGAAGTTTCATTAAGCAGAGATGTTATATTCAAAGAATCTATGGAAATAGAAATCAAAATTAGAAAAGAAGATGAAGAAATAAATTCAGAAATGGTGGATGAAAGTGAAGAAAATAACATTAATGATGAGAATAATGTTGAAAGAAAACAAAATATGGATGAACTTGATCAATCAGCAGATCAGACTCATGAGCAATTAAAAATGAGACTTAGAGATAGACAAAATATAGAAAAACCAGTAAGGTATAGAACAGAAACATTTTATTCAATGTGTGATAATCCAGTTACATATGAAGAAGCTATGACACAAGAAAATTCAGAAGATTGGAAAGAAGCAATGGATGAAGAAATGTTGTCATTAAAAAAGAATGAAACCTGGAAATTAGTAAATATACCAACAAATAAAAAAGTACTTAACAATGGCTGGGTATATCGAACCAAACTCAAGAAAAATGGAGAAGTTGATAGATTTAAAGCCAGACTAGTTATAAAAGGCTATGCACAAGTGCATGGAATTGATTTTCAAGAAACTTTTAGTCCAGTTGTAAAGTATGACTCTATACGAGTACTGCTAGCAATAGCAGCAGCCAGAAAATTAAAACTCAGACAATTTGATATTAAAACAGCCTTTTTATATGGTGATCTTGAAGAAGAGATTTACATGAACCAGCCAAAAGGTTATGAAGATGGAACTAAACAAGTTTGCAAACTTCAACGAAGCTTGTATGGATTAAAACAAGCACCCAGGTGCTGGAATACAAAATTTAAAAATTTGTTGTTAAAATTTGATCTAAAAGAAACAAAGGCAGATCCCTGTGTATTTGTAAGTAATAAAAATGAACAATTAATGATTGTAGCTATTTTTGTAGATGATGGGATTATAGCAGCAACAAATGATGAGCAGGTGGACATGATGGTGAAGTACCTGATGAGCAACTTTGAGACAAAATCAGGTGAACTTAATCATTTTCTGGGTATTGAAATTGATCAGAGATCAGATGGGTCAATATTTATACATCAGTCATTATACTGTCAACGCGTTTTGGAGAGATTCAATATGGCTGAATCCAACGCCCTATGCATTCCTGCAGATCCACAACACTCATTAGATGCAAATTTATCTGAATCATTACAAGCAGGGGAAGTTCCATACAGAGAAGCAGTAGGAAGTTTGTTATATCTAAGTCAGATCACAAGGCCTGATATAACATTTGCTGTAAATCTTGTCAGTCGCTATTTAGAAAAGCCTCTTATAATACATTGGAATGCGGTGAAACGTATTTTAAAATATTTAAAAGGAACCTATAACTATGGTTTATTTTTTCATTCTAGGGTGAAACTTAAGTTACATGGTTATAGTGATGCAGACTATGCTGGTGATACAACAACAAGGCGATCAACATCAGGATACATTTTCATGATGACTAATGGAATAATAGCATGGTGTTCACAAAGGCAAAAATCAGTAGCACTCTCAACTACTGAGGCTGAATACATGGCACTGAGTCAAGCAGTCCAGGAATTAACTTGGTTGACGCTACTAACAAGTGATCTTCTGGAAACACAGGGAGAGACACCTGTTTTGTACGCGGACAATCAAAGTGCCATAAAATTGGTGAAGAATCCAGAATTCCATAAACGAACTAAACATATAGATGTTCGTTATCATTATATTCGTGAGAAGTTCAATGAAGGGATGTTTTCACTGGAGTATGTGACCAGCAAAGAGCAGTTAGCTGACATCTTGACCAAGCCAACACCACGAACAAGATTTCAAGAACTCAGAGAAATGTTAGGAATTAGATATATAGATTTATAATTTTTTAATTAACTATGTACGGGTGTATTGTTTAAGGGGAAGTGTTGATATTATTAAACAACACACTGGGTACAGTAATATTATTTAAGATAACAGTTTAATGTATTTTTACTTATGTTAGTATAGTACAAGGTCAAAGGGACACATTCCTTTTACGATTATGTTGTTTTACTCAATGCAGCCTATTGTATACATGTTTACAGTTTAGTCGTAGTTTCACCGTCTATCGAGTAAAGTGACCCGTTGCCGTTGTACATCTCTTATATTATATGTTTTGACATTTTATATTAAATACTATTATATTACGAATAATTTCTAAATCTTTTAATTACATAACCTATTCTATTCAACAACCACTAATAGCAGTGAAGTTATTAATCATCTTCAGAATCACTTTAGTTTTTATAGGCCTATTCGAATTATTTCTGATAAAGGTTCTGCATTTACCTGTACAGTATTTGAAAAATTTACTGTAGATAATGAAATTCCATTATCTACATTATTATTGAGAATGGTAAACCGTACCATTTTCCCCATGATAGCTAAGTTATCCTTTACCCTGTCCAGATGGAACAAAACATTAAATGATGTTGAATATGGTATTAATTATAAGCGGTTCTACTAATGAAGTTTAAACAATTTTTTTATATGGTGTAAAACAAAAATATAAGTTTGATGATGATATAAAGAATTATTTAGATTCAATTTTATAGAAGAAAGAGATTTAGGAAAAGTTAAGAAAGATGCTTCTAATCACATTTCTAAAATTCCAGAACAAAATAAAACATATTATGATAGTAAACAAAAGATACCAACTAATTATATAATACAAGATTTAGTTTTAATAATTATTATACTACGACTGGTATCAATAAAAAATTATTTACAAAATTTAAATGACCTTATATTATTAAAAAAATACTTCCTAATGACAGATTTGTGGTGACTGATATACCAGGTTTTCAAAATACTCGAAGACCTTATGAGGGTGTAAGTGCCATAAATAGCATAAAAATGTGGTCACCTAATCTTGACACAACACAATAATAATTAAAATTATAATATATTTAATGTTATGTTTTATTTAAAATGTTAATTGTTTTTATGTTATATGTATTTGTATTCAACAGGACTGAATTTTAACTAAAAATGTTCCTTATGATAATTATGTTATGACACCTACGTTAATTTTGATATTTTTTTTTGTATATGTATATTATTTTTATTATGTTACTTATGATTGTGGAGGTCAACCGTATGTCAGGATGGACGAGTTTTAGGCATTGGTTGCTGGCACTGGCCACAACTATTACCGTTATTATGTTATGTTGTTATGTTGATTTGTGTTTATGGAGTCGTTAAGGAGTCGGAATTGATCTTTATTTTTCTTTTAAAAATACAATTATGTTTTTTAGTTAAAAAGTACCAACTGGTTTTATTTTATTTTTTCCTTCCATCGTTAGTGATCATTTTTTTTTTATTACCATATCCTATGGCCACATACATAATATTATGTTATTTAGTCTACAAATGGAAACGTTAAAATTAAATTTCTTGTCAATAGCCTTCATCAACGGGTAAGTTATTCCGATAACAACAGATTTACAAGTATCAATTTAGTAATGTGTTTATTTAAGTACAAAAATATTGATAACCTGGATACTAATTATGGAAACAACGATGAGATATTATAATAATACAATGTTAACAATAAAAAATCTGTGTATTCTCTTACGTGTCATAATTTTTATTATAATTTGAAGTCGTTCTTTATAAGTTATAGTTATAATCATTTTAATTAGTATTTTCATGAATTCAATAATAGACAAACATTTTATTATAATTACTTATTTTGTTGAAGTCCTCATCAGAAAATTTTATTCTGTCATTAACGTTAAAAATTATTTGGTGTATTTCAAGAAATTCCTCATAAGTTACTATGTTATCTTTATTTGTATCTTTTGCTAATAAAAGTGAATGCATCTTTTCTCCCATTATACGAGTGACACTTAAATTATCGTTTCCCTAAAACATATAATCTGTTAATTTTACTTTAATTTGTTTAAGCAAATAAAGTTAAATGTTTCGCTTCTTGCTTTCTGTTTATGAAGATAATTCATTAAAAATAATTGTAGTACATTCTCCACAATAATTATAATTATTTCAATTAAAGCTTATGTTACATACTATAAGTTAAAAAAAAAAATTGTCCCGACGACCTATCTTCTATGGCTGTTGAAGTTGAGCAAATAATATTAAATATTTATTTCATATATTACACTTAGAAATCTTAAAACTTTTGATTAGGATATAAATAAGGAAATAGTAGTTCATTTTACTTTTGGAATAATCCACCAATTTCTTAGAATTAAAGACTATTTATAGATTTGCATCGAAGCGTTTCTTATTATAGTGAATTTAATTACTTGTAGATATCATCTATACTTGTCCCAACCAGGCCACGTCCATTCTGTGCCTTGACCACACTGTGCTACCGTTTATTAGAAATTTTTACAGTTTTAGACTACGTTAAAAGCCTATTTTTTATTAAAAGTTTTTATTAAAAAATAAAATAAAAATTAATTTTTTCGAAATTTTAAAATAATAATTTTTTAGTTCTTTATTTTTATTAAAAAGTTTGTAATGTAAATGTAGACCAATACCTTATTAGTGTCGAATTGAATTTAAAATGTGTACGGAGATGTGTGTTTATAATAATTAAAAAAAATAGTTAAATTTGGGTCCTAATTATAACAAAAAAAATCGGAACTGAGACTTAATATATTATCATTGAATTTTTTTTCAATTAGTTAAAAAAAGTATAAAATTTTATTTAACATAAACAAATATTTAAAATACATATAATTGCTTTTTTTTTATTATTAAAAGTATATTCCATTTATTGCTAAACTATTATATATTGTGACCTATTAAAAGACTTAAAAATAACAAATAAAAATATTAGTGCATTTACTTAATATTTAAATTATCTTACATTAAAAAAGTTAAGATGAAATTGAACGTTTTTTTTTCTATTGAATCATATTATAATTCGCCTATAGTTTTTAGAAGTATACTTTTTAAATAATTGCTAGGATTTTAAAAATTTTTTTAAATTCTAATTAATTTTAATTAGGGTAAATAAAATACTATTTTTTAAATTTAATAATAGTATCATATTAGAATCTTTTCCATTTTTAGTTAGAGTAACATTTTAAATTAAAAAATTATAAAATAAAAATTGGCTAAATACATTATTTATTTATAAATTACCCAATTTTTATCAAATTCTTTTAGAGTATCTTCATTATTACTTGTTATTTCTTCATGTTCTTTTTTAGAATCATTAATTTTCAATTTATTATATTTATTTTGAATCGGGAAAAAACAAAACGATAGAACGCTATTAGCAAACAATAATATCTTAATTTGATAAATCATCTCTTAATATTTTCAGTTTCAAATATAATTATTTAAAATAGTGTAACAGTCATAATTGCGTTATGGTAACATGAAAATTTTTGGCTTTTATACAAAAAATAATCAAGCTTTACAAAATATTTAAATTCTTATTTACTTAAGTTAAATGTGTTTTAGTAAAAAACAAGTTTTTACAATGAATGATATGTTTAAATTTGTATATTATAGCATTATATGATTAAATATATTTAATATGTAATATATTTAATAATATATTATTTAACAATTTATTATTAAAAATAAAGTTAAATTAAATGTTTTAAATAGATACAGAATTAATGAATTTTTTTTAAATGATTGATTTTTATTTAACAAATTATTTTTAAGTTTTAAAATAATTACATTAACGTCCCTCAAGATTAAAAGGTTGAAGTGGTACTTAAATTTTTTATTTATAATAAATCAAGTTCTGCGCCATTTAATTCAAGTCAGAATTGAATAAGTATAACATTTCGTATTAAATTCATAATAATAATTCATNATTTAATTCAAGTCAGAATTGAATAAGTATAACATTTCGTATTAAATTCATAACACGTTTTTCTATCTTAATTTAACATTTTATACATAATATATTTTCTTTAACTTAAATATATACTATTAATATAATTTATATTCGTATTTAATTCATAAAACAAATGTATTTTCAATCAGTACTTTGTGAGGGACACTGTGTTTATGGGTATATGCAGTGTAAGATAAAATAGATTTCCAAATAGTATATCATCCGGTGTTTGCCTCTTTGTTTTTGTCGACTATCATAATATCACATTTTAGATGATCTAATTGTTATTGTATGATGACGTTCATCTAACATTTATCCGGCATTATAAAATCGAAGATGATGTCATAATATGCATCTTCGATTTTACAATAACAGTAAATAAGTTTGGAATTATTTCACACCTTAAGAATTTTTGGCACTCTATTATACGACACTTGGTTCCAAAAATAAGATGGTTCAATAAAGTTGTTCTACAAGCTAGAATTTCATAACGTGTCACGCGTTTAGTTTCTACTTATCATTGATAATACTAATCAGTTTCGATAGATATTGTGTCTGTAGTGTATGTTATGTTATGTGTTTATATGATTTTAGATATATTGGAACAATATATCTAAACTGTACGGCTACAAGGTTGGGTGAAGTATCCTAAGTTGGAAGATGTTTTAATCCAATAATTTTTATTTTTAAAAATAAATTGTATAAAAATATTCATTTCCATATAACAATAATTAAATTAAATTTGGTAATAAACAATGATCATAAATTATAACTAGTTAAAATACTTGCTAGCATGTACTACCACAGATATAACTTGACAAACATTTGTGCTGTTTGAAAACAATAATTTTTAAAATATGAAACATTATTGAGTAGCATTTGTAAAGTAGTATATTGTAGTATATTTAATATAATTGACCTTAACGTAATTAAAATTGAATAATTTTAAAAAAAATGATATTAAAAACTTACCAGTAAGTGATAATCCATTTTAAAGTTTTTAAAATTCAATTTAAAAATAAAATTATAATGATATTACAGAATAATAAAAAAATACTATAATTATATAATTAAATAAATACTACTCTAATATACTATAAATTAAATAAATACATAAAATTAAAGTATGTAAGTGTACGTTAAAAATATTCATATAAATATCAGAGGACAATAATAAAATTCATAATATTCTAGCCGTTTCTTTTTATATGACCTATGGTCCAAGTTTCACAGCTATACAATAACACACTCCAAATGTAGGATTTGATGAATTTCTTCCTTGTATTTAAATCAAAGTGTTTGTTAGTTAGGAGATTGTATTTGCTGTTGAATGTTTTTTTGCCCATTGCTATTCTTCTCTTAACATCATTGGTAGATTTGTTGTCGTAAGTAATGGAGCTTCCTAGATAGTAGAACTCTTCTTCTACATCTTCAATGACCGCATCCCTCAGTTTGATTGTAGGTTTCACTATGTGTTGTTCTCTTCTAACTGTCATTGTTTTCGTTTTTTTGGCGTTGATTTTCAGGTGGTATTTGTCAAGGATATTAGAAAGGGTGTTGAGCATCTCATTCATTTCTTCAGAGCTGTCTGCAACCAATGCAATGTCGTCTGCGAATCTTATACAGTTCACTTTCTGATCATTTATTATTACACCTTTAGTCTGCTGTTTCATTTCATTCATTGCATCCTCTATGAAAAGGTTGAACAGATAAGGAGAAAGGACACCTCTGTCTAACGCCCTTCCTAATTTTGGCTCCTCTCACTTCTCCATTGATGTCCACCAGTGTCTTTTGATCTTTATACAGTCTCTGGATGACGACTCTTCTATCTTTCCAGACAATTCTCCTTTCTCTTAGAGTTTTGAATAGCAGTTTCCAGTTGATTTTGTCGAAGGCTTTTTCTAAATATATGAACGTGATAAGGGTGTTCTAGTTCACATTCAGTCTCCTTTCAAGAATCTGCCTTAGAGCAATTATCGCCTCTCTTGTTTCTTTTTCCTTCCTGAATCCAGACTAGTCCTCGCTTATGTGTTCTTCTATCTTGGATATGATTCTATTTTTTAGGATGTTTAAAAAAACTTTCGACGCGTGAGACTAGAGTGTTATTGTTCTGTAGTTCACACATTCGCTAGCATTGCCTTTTTTGGGTATTATGATGGATTTGCTCTTAATAAAGTCTTCAGGTAGGATTCCACTTTCTTTGATTATTTTAAACAAGCTTGACTTAATGGGTCAGTATTTTTTAATAGTTCTGCTAGAATCTTATCTATATCTGGTGCTTTTTTGTTTGATAAGGTTCTCAAGGCTAGTTGGTATTAATCTTGTAATATTGGAAAACTTTTATCATTTGGCTCGACGTCTTCTTCACGTTCCAAATATTCCTCTTCTTCTTCTGGTTTTTGGTTTGTATTCTAGCTTTTTCACTTTGGCGTAGGCTTTGTCTACGCGGTTCTTGGACAGTAGGTATTCAATCTCTTTGGAGTTATTTTTCATCCATTCATTTTTAGCTATCTTGCACTCACTTGTAATCTTGTTATTAACTTTTTTGTATTTTCCATAGTCCTTCTTCCTCCACTTGTTTCTTTCCTTAATTAGTTCTAGGATGTCTGGGGTCATCCAAGGTTTCCTTGGTTCTAAAACATTTTTGCCTAGTACTTTCTTTGTACTGGCGTAAATGTTTGTTTTGATGTCTTCCCAAGATTCAGCGCCCCATTCTCTCATTCGAATAGATCTCTTGATAGTTGAGTCTGCTTCTATGAGTGTTATTTTTTGATTTTGAAGATTTAATAATTAATTAGACAATTCTAAAAGTACATCACATATTAAAGACAAATCAGACAAAAATTCAGGCGAAGTCAATTTCTTATATAAACCTAAATATTTGCTCTTTGTTTTAGAATCTTTTGTTGTATCAATAGATGAGTTATAAAAATGTTTACTTAGAATAGGAAATGTTTCCCATACTGCATTAACGACTCGCCAACTACTTGCAACCCATCTAATATCAAGAACTCTTCCAATTTTCAAAAACATGATATTCAATTCATTATACACATCTTTAATTTCAATACTATTTTTAGGAGAATTATTATACAAAACATACTATGAGTCGATAAATGATTTAAAATGATTTATGGAATTTAGATCTTAAAATATATTCCAATCGGCTGGCCACAAAGTTGTGTTGATAATGTTAGCAGAACATGATGCATTGACATCAGTATCCTTGGTTACTTCCTGTAAATGTAATGATATAATGTTTAATTATATTATTCAAAAAATCACTTGAGTTGTATTTTGAATTGTTTTGAGATCAGTATGATATTTTTTAAATATTTTTACATAATTTTTTGTAAATAAATTTATTTGTGAGGTACTAATAGAAAAAAAAACAAATTATTAAAAAACAGAAATTACCCATTTTGAACAATCATATTAAATCTAATATATGGGGTAAACTATTAAATTTTAAGATTACCAAAAATCAATCATTAGCCAATATCGATATAAATTTATACTTGTTTTATACATTTAACAGAGCTAAAATATACATTATTATTGCAAAAAATAACATAATTTTTATTTGTAAATTAAAAAAAAAGTTTAATGCATCTCTACCAATTAAAATTTAAACACCTTAGATATTATAAAAATTTAGACAAACAAATTAATTATTATTTACATTTTTAGTATCTGTGACTTGATCATCAGCTGTGGTTTTAAGTCTTTTGGTCACTGTCGTAGAAAAAAAATTATTTGTAATTTTTTGTGTATTGCTATTGCGTTTATTATATTCCATGTCGATATAATTTAATAAAATAATTTGCACAATCAAGTAGCGTAATAACACAATTAAGTATAAACGAATTGTTCAACAAAATATAAGTGTAACATGCATAACAAACTACATTATCAATGAAATTTTTTTTGGATGGAATTACCTTTATATATTATATTGTTCTCTACGAATCTATTTTTAACAATTGTAATACATGGCGCGTACGCTGTACGCTCTTATATACTATCTATTATCCTAAGATAAATAATAACGAAAATTTAAAAACCATTAATTTACAATATAATATTAACAATTATTATTATTTTTTATTTCCATGCACTTAATAGAGACGATAAATTAAAAACGAGCGTATATACAAATTTTATTTA
>NW_026099757.1:16903-22807 GCF_025091365.1 Daktulosphaira vitifoliae | reverse complement strand
GAAGTTTAAAATAAATTCCATTCAAATATATTTCACCAAAAAATATTATGACCAGTTCTATAAATTCCTTATAGTAATCTCGAGATTGATATTTATTTGAGGTTGTAATTGATCAAAACTAATTAATTTTTCTAAATGAACACNTTGAGGTTGTAATTGATCAAAACTAATTAATTTTTCTAAATAAACAATATTATCCATTCGACTTGAATAATTTTTTTTATTTATATTTTTCCAAGACTTTTGAAATTTATTGAATATAGGAACATCTGGTGCAGATGATGAATTAAATTAAATTTGATTTCAAAACACATTTTAATACAATTCCAAAAATATGATATCTGCACGGTAAATACAAAATATCTCGTCTCAACATTTGATCCAATAATATGCAGGTACCTTTAANGCTACAATAATATGCAGGTACCTTTATGTCTACCTGTATTAGAAGCTGTTATATCATAACATAATGATTTTACTTTTTCAGTTAAACCCCATTTTTCAATTGCTGCAAAGACAAGCTGCTGCTTGACATTTCCCGAACCAGAAGAAATTTCAGGCACATCGAGTAGTTGTTCTACTTTATTATATGACACAATTATTGGTAACCCTTCAACTAGTTGTATTCCTGATAATGAAGGAAGAAGTTTTCCATACCAATGAATGATGTACGGACTTAAGAAATATCAAAATTACTGTATATATTTTTCATTCTATTTTTACGAAAATGTTTTCGAAAATTATTAATTAAGGTCTTATTTATAATTAATTCAGATGTATTGAGACCAAATGATTCTGCAGTTGCTATTAATATATGAACAGCGTCTCTGTCGCTAATTTTGCACTTATCAAATGCAGCGGCCAGTTTATCAGTTAAAATATTCTTTTTACCTCTAAGATGGGGAGTACTAGTTTTTTTAATTAAGACATTTTTATAATTGCCTAACATTTTCATTTCATCATATGCTTTTCTTTTTCTTTGGGCTATATCTATATTTTTCATATGTTGATTTATTTCATATTTTTCATTGAAATTATCGACACAACAGTTCTATTCATAAATTTACAGGTTATTCACCATTCTACTTAGTCCATGGATTCGAGCCCAAAAGTCTCTTTGAATTAGCTTTAATACCACCAGAAGATCAAAACATACTCTCAGAGATTTCAAAAATCAAGAAAATAAGAAAATTAGTTTCTGGATTGCTTAAACAAGCGTCTGAAGAAGTAAAACAAAAGCATCCTTTGTCGAAAACCACACAATATAATATTGGTGATAAAGTTTTAGTCAAAAACGAAATATCTAATATTAAATTTCGAGATCGTTACAATGGACCAAATGAAATTATAAAAGCTTATCCACCTTTAACATACATTATAAAAATGCCAAAAAATAACAGATTAGAAAATTTACCGGTCCATATTGACCAAATAAAACCATTTCACAGCAGGTCAGGAGAATAAAATAACTCAACTTTACAATTTTACTTAAATTTAAACCACATTTTTACTATTTTTATTTATTTTATTGTTGTTTTAGATTAATCATTATTTTTTTTTCTCTTCATTTTTAAGGTAAAGTGTTTTCAAGTAAATAATTTGTCGGCGGAGTAATAAAAAAAAATTACTTTAGGAAATTAATATTTTAATTGTTATTATATGTTATTCGAGTGTTCCAAAAACGCTAAATTGATGTGCTAACAATTTGTTTGATTAACGTCGTATATCGTTGAAAAAAAGTAACGTATTATTTATATTGAATTGTTATATATACTGTTGATACACGTATACCACAATATAGAAAAGAGTTTTTCGCTAAAATACCGCTGAATAAATGTGAATTAGTTGATATAAACGGCCGTGCGGATCGTTTGATTTGAATCGAGGTGGAATCATTTATAATAACGAAAATAATTAAATCCACTTTGATTTGATTTAATTCAACGGTTATACTGGTTTGAAACGAACAGTCATTTTAAAATATTTATCTGATATGAATAAACAATGAATATTAAATTTAAATAACCTTACATATTAGTTTCCTAAGTTTTTACAAATGTAATACGAAAAATATTTTAAAACTAAAGTCAATCTAAAATTTGTAAACAATTTGTTAAGTGCACATAAGATAAACGTTATGGAGTCCGGTTACTTCGTCAACGTGTATTTTATAAATTAATCGGAACAACTAATAAAATAACACAAAGAAAAAACCAATTTTAATAATTTGTAATAATAGTTCCAGATGGAATTTAAAAATGTACAAACATTGGAAAACAAATTCAAAATAAGTAGAAGAAGATACATACTGAAGTAATAGATACGCCGTTCCACATTAAATAGGCAACACACAGTCGGGACAACCTTACGTTATTGTCGCTAAATGAAGGTGACACGGTACCGTGTTTCCCTCAGCCGCACATCACGTAATCAACCTAAATGAAAGTGTATCGGGAACTGAATCATAAGTGCACGGTGGCCTAGTGGTAAGGTTTGTCTATAAAACGCCTTGGGTCGCGGATTCTAATCCCGTACCGTGCCTTTTTTTTTACATGATTTCCGGTACACTAAAAATAATTAAATATAAAGAATCGTAAAATTCTTCTTCTTAATCGTTGCACGTTTCATTGTGCGTCATACAGAAGTGATTTACTTGCGATTTATATTTTACGACAAAATAGGAGTGGTCATTATATCAAAACAAAGAATTTATGATTTTGTGCCATATGCTTTTATTTTCATTTTGTAGCTAAACGAATTTCAAAACTCCGGTTAACATAATATTTATACTCATATTCAATTTAATTATCCTCTCATTTCTTCTCATATAAAAAACTATTTATTGGATTTCACCATCCCAATATACAAAACATTAACCTACTTATTTCACCTTTTTTTTATGACAAAAATATAAATATCACATATATAGTCAATTATATACGCCCTTACCCATCTTTTTTTTTATGGCAATACATTTTTAATTTTCGAAATTAAGGAAAAATTAATTAAGGAGATTATCACCATAATAATTTTTATTTAATAATTAAAAAATTAAAAAAACAATAATTATCAAAAAGTATTAATATATATTATACATTTTTGCTGTTCCTTTTTTCTTATAGTATAATAATTATAATATATATATATAGATTTTATAATTATAATGATGAAATTAAAATTATTGGTACTTCTTTCCCTTGAAATCAATCAGTCAGGCAACCTAATGAACACTGTTGTGGTTACCGTCTTATTAGTTTGTGGTTTGGCGCTGAGTCTCGGAAGCTAACTTCACAGACGTATAAAACCGCTACAAGTTGATAAAAATATTCAATTAAATTTAATTAAATGTTTGAATATTGCTAAGTAAATTATATTTAGTTATACATTAAAAAACCCAGCACAGTGGGGTCGCGACATAGTGGAGACGTTGCATAGTTCGGTCCAGTATAGATTTAATCTGACTGTGATTAAAATCAATATCATAAGAAACGCTTCGATGCATATCTATAGATAGTGTTTAATTTAAAAAAATTGATGGATAATTACAAAAGCAACATCAACTTCTATTTCCTTAATTATACCCAGATTAGTAATTATTTTAATAAGATATTATATAAGTTTTAAAATTAATTGTTTTAGAATTTTTATTGATTTTGATTTTTAATATGTTAAAAATAATCATGTTGAACCTACTTTTTTTGTCCTTTAAAATGAAAGTTTTAATAAAAAAAAATGAATTTACTACTGTAAATTTTGGTAACCTATCCACATTGGTATATATAAGATTTTATATTTCTTGTATAATACATTTAATTGTTATAATTATATCTTGTGAAATTTATTCTACATTCAAACATACAGTCCACTCACCTTATTATTTCTCCTCGTCATAGCTAAAAACTTAAGACAAAACAAAACCACGAACGTTAACGAACCCGCGTGAATACCACCGGGCGCTGCGTTCAAACATTGGTCCTCCATTGATACTTTTTTTGTCCTTTAAAGTGAAAGTTTTAATTAAAAAAAAAACCCAGCACAGGGGGGTCGCGGCACAGTGGTGACGTGGCATAGATGGATTAAGTATAATGATATCTGACAGTAATTAAAATCACTATCAAAAAAAAACGCTTCGATGCAAATCTTTAGATAGTGTTTAATTTTAAAAAATTGGTGGATTATTCCAAAAGCTTCATAAACTGCTAGATCCTTATTAATATCCTGATTAAGATAAAGTATGTCGAATGAAAAAGGAATTATTAAAAAATAGTATTTCCCGTGAAAAAATTGTACTGATCCATACATTTTTCAAAAAGTTATAGCATAATAAAGTTAAAAATGGAAAATACAAAATCGAAAATTTTCACACAAAATAGCATTCGGTAGCCGTTTTCACCTAGAAGACAAGTCCCGAGGTCAAATTTTTTTTTTCAAATTAAAGTACATTACATTAGCTTTAATTTAAGATATATATAAAAGTGTCAGACCTTCCGGAACACTTTCAAAAGTTAAGTTGAAAAAGTTCTACTTTCTATATGCATTTTTTATATTTGAAGCCCCCCCATATATAGGGAAATAGTCTGATTTAAAAAAAAAGTATATCCAATGAAAGATGTATATAAATACTACTTCTCATGAAAAAATTGTATTGATCCATACATTTTTTAAAAAGTTATAGCACTTTAAAGTAAAAAATGTAAATTATAAAATCGAAAATTTTCACACAAAAATAGCATTCGGTAGCCGTTTTCACCATGAAGACAAGTCCAGAGGTCAAATTTTTTTTTTTCAAATTAAAGTATATTACATTAGCTTTAATTTAAGATATATATAAAAGTGTCAGACCTTCCGGAACACTTTCAAAAGTTAAGTTGAAAAAGTTCTACTTTCTATATGCATTTTTTATATTTGAAGCCCCCCCATATATAGGGAAATAGTCTGATTTAAAAAAAAAGTATATCCAATGAAAGATGTATATAAATACTACTTCTCATGAAAAAATTGTATTGATCCATACATTTTTTAAAAAGTTATAGCACTTTAAAGTAAAAAATGTAAATTATAAAATCGAAAATTTTCACACAAAAATAGCATTCGGTAGCCGTTTTCACCATGAAGACAAGTCCAGAGGTCAAATTTTTTTTTTTCAAATTAAAGTATATTACATTAGCTTTAATTTAAGATATATATAAAAGTGTCAGACCTTCCGGAACACTTTCAAAAGTTAAGTTGAAAAAGTTCTACTTTCTATATGCATTTTTTATATTTGAAGCCCCCCCATATATAGGGAAATAGTCTGATTTAAAAAAAAAGTATATCCAATGAAAGATGTATATAAATACTACTTCTCATGAAAAAATTGTATTGATCCATACATTTTTTAAAAAGTTATAGCACTTTAAAGTAAAAAATGTAAATTATAAAATCGAAAATTTTCACACAAAAATAGCATTCGGTAGCCGTTTTCACCATGAAGACAAGTCCAGAGGTCAAATTTTTTTTTTTCAAATTAAAGTACATTACATTAGCTTTAATTTAAGATATATATAAAAGTGTCAGACCTTCCGGAACATTTTCAAAAGTTAAGTTGAAAAAGTTAATTTTTTGTGAAAAAGTTGTCATTTTAAATCCCCCCCTGTGGGCAGAAAAAAGGTCAAATTTATAAAAAAAATATATAAAATGATAGGTAAATATCTAAGGTTACTATAAAAAAAAAATTATATTGATTAGATCATTTTTAAAAAGTTATGGCAATTTTAAGTAAAAAAAAATGAAAAAATACCGAAAATTAGCGATTTTTAAATTTGTAATTTTTTGGGGGATTTCCCCCGTTTACGGGGAACGAGGGAATTTTTTTCAATTTTTGAGGGTAATGTCTTCGACTAGATACGATTTGTGATCTTTTGA
>NW_026099757.1:12429-16599 GCF_025091365.1 Daktulosphaira vitifoliae | reverse complement strand
AAATTTTTAGCTTCGATGCGAAGCTGAGAAGGTATTGGTTTTACTAAGATGTGTTTTTTTTTTTGTGTCTGTTACCACTTTTTCTCAGCTCTCACCGAACCGATTTCTTTCAATGATACGTCAAAAGATCACAAATTGTATCTAGTCGAAGACATTACCCTTAAAAATTGAAAAAAATTCCCTCGTTCCCCGTAAAAATCGCGAATTTTCGAAATTTTTTCAATTTTTTTTACTTAAAAGTGCCATAACTTTTTCAAAAATGAACATAATAATATAATTCTTTTTTATATAGATGCATAATATCATTACCATTCATTTGGTATATTTTTTTCATAAATTTGGCCCTTAACCTGCCCACAAGGCGGGATTTAAAATGACAAATTTTTCACAAAAAATTAATTTTTTTAACTTAAATTTTGAAAATGTTCCGGAAGGTCTGACACTTTAATATATATCTTAAATTTGATATATGTTTAAAGGACGCACTATTTCTGGAACATTTTCAAAAGTTAACTATAAAAAGTTAGTGTTTGTAAAAAGTTGTCATTTTAAATCCCCCCCTGTGAGCAGGTTAAGTGTTAGATTTTTAAAAAATATTATAAATGAAAGGTAAATATCTAAAGTTCGAATATAAAAAAAAATTATGTTTATTTGTTGATTTTTGAAAAAGTTATGGAAGTTTTAAGAAAAAAAATTGAAAAAAATGACAAAATTTATCGATTTTAAAAATTGTAATTTTTTTGAAGATTTCCCCCATTCGCGAGGAACGAGGGAAAATTATTCAATTTTTAAGGATTATGTCTTCATCAAGATACGATGTGTGATCTTTTGACGTATTGTTGAAAGAAATCGGTCCAGTGAGAGCTGAGAAAAAATGGCAACAGACATAAAAAAAAACACAATAATGATGAAATTAATACCTTCTCAGCTTCGCATTGAATCTAAAAAATGAAAAATATATATGTATATATATCATATATTTATAACAATAAACCAAAAATAACATTTTTTTTTCAAGCTTTGAGGACATGCAATTATCTGTAAAAAAAACAGTATTTAATCAATATTTTTTAAATCTTAAATTTGTTTTTACTTTTGCTGTTTGAATTCATCATATTTGATATTTTTAATTTCCTTTAAATAAAACATATTAAATAAGCTATATTCTTTGTTAGTAAGTTTTTGATGAGACATGGTTTTTAATTGCCATGTTTTGCAAATATGCTATGACAGACCTATGTTTTGATATTAATATAACATTTTTTCAGGTAAAGAATATATTAAAATGAAAATTGTGTATAAATTTACCTTATTAATATTTTATTTCATAATTATTACTCCTAATATATATTATTACTTAAAAAAAAAATTAGAGGAAAAATTATATATATTTTTTTAATTTATCATATATATAAAGCTGAGGGTTCTTGGACAGCTCAAAAATGTATAAAATATTTTTCATGGTATGGAGAATAATAAATTTAGCCTTTTTGAAAATTATATTTTAGTTACACTTAAGTTTGAATTTCCTTATGAATTATTGAAAAATTAGATAATTAAAACCCAAGCATGACTAGACTTTTATAGTAAATTGTGACGTTCACCGACTTCTAACCATGAGGCTTTCACCGATGAAGCACATAAACCCAAACGAAGTTGGATTCACCACTAGCCGAGGCTCTACCAGACCGGAGCATAGTGGAATTTTAAATATTACTGACACATTTGTTTTTTAATTTACTAAGTTTTTACCTTACTCTAGGGGAAAAGGAATTAAAAACTGATAGACGAGTAGTCTAGGTGATGAGGTTCTATTTTACATAATGAGTTTAAATAAAATAATGATGCCCGAAATACAATAAAATAATGTCAGTTACAAATGTTCAAAATAAAATAAAATTAAAAATTCTTTTATATAACATATTTCAAGTCATAGTTAAAATTATTACAAATTATTAAATGTGCTAAAGGACAAATAAAACAAAAAGGAAATGAAGGAGAAAATAATCTCTGACAATGCTGTATTGACTATGTTCGATTTGACCAAGGGCCNCCAAAAGTAAAAGTTAGGCAGCTATGAGATGTTCAATATACGCAAAAAATAAAATTAAGTAGGTGGCTGGAGACAGATTTGACGACCGGCCAAAATACTACATTTGAACAAAACGGCCAGACCACTTGACGGCCACGACACACATGGACCGGAAGGGAAAACAAACGCCGACATCAGTGCATGCCTCGTTGACAGACATCTGGGACCGGTTGAATTATTGACAGTACTGTAGTGGTCAGCTGGGCGTTTTGTTATCACAATGATAATTTGTTATGAACGATTGTACAAAAGATAAAATATAAAAAGGGAGNTTTGTTTTTTAATTTACTAAGTTTTTACCTTACTCTAGGGGAAAAGGAATTAAAAACTGATAGACGAGTAGTCTAGGTGATGATTTATAGGCNAATTATGTTATTACTAAATTATAATGTTCAAAATTAATTTTTATTCAGCACGAAATTAATACTATTCAGACAATAACACCGCATTACCAATTGCTGAGCAGTTACACTTAATTTTATGATGTTCACATTAACTAATTGAATTAACTTATTTTGTTAAACAATAATATTAAAGATAGGTCAATTTTTTACGTCACAAAATACTATACAGATTACAAGAAAACGTGGAATGGTAGAGTCAATTTCTATTAAATATACAAGAGTACGAGTAAAACTGGTACAAGTCAATATTAATAATTTTTCAGAAGTCTATTGAAAAATTAGTTAATACAGTATTTAGTATTTAAATATCAAACTCTTGTTATACAAAAATTTACTTTCATAATTTCGATCCTACGCGACAGCTGGATCGAAATATACCTAATATCAATATTACTATTCACATATTAAAATAAAAAGTATTTTCTTTTACTATTATCAAAGTTTCACATGATATCAAACAATTTATTTGTTGGGTTTTACGTGAGTTCAGACTACTTATTTTCAAGTATGACCTCTAAAATATAAAGGGAACGACTAGAATTTATATTTAAATATTAACATATACAGAATAGAATTTAATTTTCAGAAAAGAGAGTTTATTAATTAAAAACTAATTAAAGATAATCATCTCAATTTTAAAAATTAAAATAAAAATCTCAATATTATGCTATATTATTTTTTTATGGAAAATATCGCTACCATAAAAAGTGATGAGCAAAAAATAATTTAAACCATAAAAACTTTATTACTAGTTATAACTAAGCTAGTAAAATTCGCGATGGGTTATTTATGGTTGTGGGCCTACGGGTGTACGCCCTTAATCCGGTTTGAAAGAAATCCATCCATGTTAAAATAAATCGTATGATAAAATAAAGAAAATTTATTAGTACAAATGGATTTTTAAATTTTCCTGTCGACCCTGTGCTCATTCATTCGCTATGCTACAAAAAAAATTTGACACGGTACCACATATTAGCATTACGCTTATTATACTTATATCTTGTTTCTCTCATCAGTCGCTTTATTACATCACGATTCTAGCCCGATTACAATTTCCCGGTTTTTTTAACAAAGTTGCAAAGTCTATCTGCTGAACGACGAACGACCAGTAATTATGAACCCAGTAAGTAATTAATCATTATTATTTTAAAACATCTAACAAAAGTTTTTCTTATGGTTTGATTAGATAATAGGTTTCGACTACAAAATTAAATAATTTTACTTTGTAATTTATTAATCTTTTAACTTTATTTGTGTGTTACTATTAGTCTATAATATTCCAATTTTTTTGGTAACATGTTGCTATATAAATCATTTCTAAAAAAATGATTTTTAGTTTCACGTAAATTTAAAAATGGATTTTTACAATTATAACAAATTTTATAATGCGCTCAATTGAGTACATTTTTTTAACAACTTTCTTTTATTGATTTTTTTAGTTAAAGTAAATCATTAAAATTATTTCAGTTCTGTATATTTCAATTGTAGAATCTTTTTAAACACCAAAAGTTACTAGGAAATGATTACTATAATTTCTATTTAAGTGATGTCGATAAAAATGCAAAAAAATGTTGAGCTATTCTGATAAATTTACAGTAAATAGGAATATACAATTTCTTGACTGCATATTAATCTTAATAATATTATTTTAATGATGATTAATTAGTTATTTTC
>NW_026099757.1:6652-8609 GCF_025091365.1 Daktulosphaira vitifoliae | reverse complement strand
AAAAGCTCAAGTACAATTTATGAGAATTTATGTCTTGTGATTAATAGGATCACATGTACAATTATAGAAAAATATATTTCTATAACAATTTTTTGTCGAAAAATATTTGTCCAGTCATATTCACGTATATTTTGCTTATATAAAATATTATATTATATAAACTAATAACAGTTTTTATAAATATAAATATTATTTTGACTGTAAGGCTTATTATCATAACAGTTAGACTAGCTAAATCTATGGTTCAAAAAGCTGGGCAGTTGACAAGAAAGTAGAGTAGAGAGTGAGTGTAGCAGAGATGAGAATGCTTAGATGGATGAATGAAGTAACTAGAGAGAATAGGATAAGGAACGAACATATAAGAGGGAGTATATGTGTAACGTCAATCGTAGAGAAGATGAGAAAAAATAGACTTGATGGACATGTTATGTGGAGAGAGGAATCGGAAGCTGTAAGAACNTTAGTTGGAGAGAGGAATCGGAAGCTGTAAGAACAGGTATAGATATGAATATTGAAGGAAGAAGATATAGAGTAAGACCAAAAAAGAGATGGGGGATGTCATTGAATGCGATATGAAGACAGCTGATGTGAGCGTAGATGTTATGGGTGATTGTGTCAAGTTAAGGATAAGGGTTGCCGACTCCATGTATTTGAGATTATGGCGAGGAAAAAGAAGAAGATTTTAACTGTAAGACTTATAATTTGAATGTAAAATAGGAAATTAAATTTTGTTGTTCTTAAATTAGCGATTTTTAAATTTGTAATTTTTTTGGAGGATTCTCCCATTTACGGGAAACGAGGGAGATTTTTTCAATTTTTGAAGGTAATATCTTCGACTAAGTACGATTTGTGATCTTTTGATGTATCGTTGAAAGAAATCCGTTCGGCGATAGCTGAGAAAAAGTGGTAACAGACACAAAAAAAAACACATCATACTAAAATTAATACCTTATCAGCTTCGCCTCAGAGCTTATAATCTAAGTACTATCATTTCTTCTTCCAATATCCTNCTCAGAGCTTATAATCTAAGTACTATCATTTCTTCTTCCAATATCCTTAATCTTAGTTTATCAAGTATTATGTAATATAATTCCACAGACATAATTCTGAATTCTAAGAAAAAATAAACAAAAGTATTATTAATTGATTAAAAGTAACTAGATGTTAGTTTTTTATTTAATACTGGAATAATTCAACTTGATAAATTAATAAAATAACTTTTTATCAACAATAATTTTTTCGATAATCCCTATAATTTAAAACGACTATCGATAATAATAAAAATAAGTGTATTTATTGGCTATTTTTATTTTTTTTGAATCACATTTATTATAAATATTTTAGCCATATGGCTTTGTTTTTTTGGATAACGAATCGAAAGTTATTTTATTAATATATTATGTATATCAGATGAAATTTTTAATATATCAGATAAAAATAATACAAATAATTTTATTAATTAAAAATTAATTTTATAATATCAAGTAATATTATAAATTCTTATTACAAATTAGGGGGTAATATTTTCAAGTCATCATAGTGAAATTAAATAACATTTGTTGGTTAATTGGAATCTATTACTAATGGTTACATTTGGTTGACTATAAAAAAATTCAGTAAATTAAGATACCATTCGCCATCGCGACGACAGATGAACCATCAATCTTGGAGTTATGAAAATTTTTTGAAATATATCACATAGGGCTTAAATGGGTAGTATAAAGTCTAAAATTCTAAAAAATTATACGTAATATTTATTTTACCTGGAAAGCTGATATTTTGTGCGTCTGTACAATTTTCAGTTATTATATTAGTAACCATATCATCCGTTAAATTGTAATCAAATCCTTTTACAAATTCCTCAAATTCTTTTTTAGTCATCTTTCCATCTCGGTCGTGATATTCATCATAAGTAGTATTTACTTTTTCTTCAGTTATTATTACAATTTTTGTCATG
>NW_026099757.1:0-6364 GCF_025091365.1 Daktulosphaira vitifoliae | reverse complement strand
TCAGCTAAAAATATTAACTGGATCAAAAGTTATTTAAGTTGTCAGTGAGTGGTGGGCCACCCTGTATATAAAACTTTAATAAACCTTTGTGTCTACGTTGGGGCACTACCAACGTACGTCAGAACACAAGGACAAAAAGCAGTTAATTTGTGAAATTTTATTTTTTATTTTATTTTTTTTGTAAATGAGAGGGGGCTTTAATGGGGCACTTACCTTCCACAAATTATATCTAGCCAAATACATTAGCNGCACTTACCTTCCACAAATTATATCTAGCCAAATACATTAGCCTCGAACATTGAAAAAAATCCCACATTTCCGTAAATGGAGGATATTATTAAGAAAAATACAATTTTATAAATCAGTAATTTTCAACATTTTTTCAGTTTTTTTTTCTTAAAACTGCCATAAATTTTAAAAACATAAACTTTAATTTGAAAAAAGAAATTTGATCTCTGAACTTGTCTTTGTCGTGAAAACTGACATTAAAGTTAAAGAAAAAATTACCATTTTTGTATAAAATTTGATAAAATTCAAACCAATTTAATAACTTGTTGTACAAAAACTTATTTGAAAATGTTAATAAGAAATAAATGAACTTAGATGACGTATTCAGAAAGAGGTGAAAAGGGGACGAATCCTCTTTTTTTAGGTTTAATGAAGTTGTTGATTTGATTTTTTTTGTATCTGTGACCACTTTTTCTCAGCTCTCACGGAACCGATTTCTTTCAACGATACATCAAAAGATTACAAATCGTATCTAGTCCAAGACATTACCATCAAAAATTGAAAAAAATTCCCTCAATCTCTGTAAATGGGAGAAATCTCCAAAAAAATTACAAATTTAAAAATCAATAGTTCGACATTTTTTCAATTTTTTTTTTTTACATAAAATTGCCATAAATTTTTGATAAATAGATGAAAGGAAACAATTTTTTTTTATTTTAAAAATCATTTTTAAACAAATTTATTTTTAGTTTCACCTGGATTTAACAATAAAATTTTACAATTACAATCAATTTTTATAATATGCTTAATTGAGTTGACTTTTTTAACAATTTTTTGATTGGTTTTTTTAGCTAATAAAATCATTAAAATTAATTGAGTTCTGAATAGTTCAATTATAGAATCTTTTTTAACACCAAAAGTTACTTAGAAATGATTACTATGATTTCTATTAAAATTATAATTTATGATAAAAATGCAAAAAAATGCAAAAAAAATAGTGTTTTTTACTAAATATTGAACTTTTCACATAAGCTTACAAAATTTTTTATTTGCATTTAATTTTTTTTTTTTATATGCAATTACTCGTTGTTTATTAATTAGTAATAATATCAAAAAGATGTGATAGAAAAAATCTAATTGTTAATTTTATATCGGCACAAAATGGTTTAGAAAAGTATATTCTGGTCTCTGATTCCTTGTAGACCAGTGTATTTATACATAAGTAACAAAAATGTATTTATATATAATACATATAAATGATAGAACCACTAATCATCTATACTTGCTACCGTTTTTTTTATGAGATAGTTAAATCAAAAAGAAAAAGACTGAAATCAGTTTTGGAAAAATTCCCATTTAAATGAAAAAGCACTCCTTTTATTAAAAAAAAAAAATTAAAACCCTCTAATGTTTTTATTATTTTGGTATGGAACCATAATATTAAATTAAAATATGAGCTACATTTTAAATATCGCATTACTAACTATATTCATAAAGTTTGATTCTTGAATAAAAATCATGGCAAATTTGTTTTTTATTCTAAACTCAAATTTGAATTAAATTTGATGCCTTGTGTAAAAATGTAATATAGATATAAGATAAAATAAAAAATAATCTACATCTTAATAAAAACTTATTTATTCCTCAAAATAAATTTTCTAATTAGAGAACATTTAACAATTTATTTTTATAAAAAATTAAATAATATCGTTTTACCTGCTCGTCCAAAGGTGGAAATTTGAAAAGAAATGCGTTTGTAAAACTAGTAGTTAGATACATCATGATAAAAATTTTGTAATACATTATTGGATTAATAAATCGACGTTTTCGAATAAAACTGATAAGTTAAACAGTTGAAATGATAGATTAATTAAAATTCTATTTATTTTATAACAATACTATGTTGATTTAGTGTTGAAAAAATGTCATTTTTAAGTATTTTTAAAATAGAAATAAAAGCGTTTAATAAATAAATTTTTTTTTTTTAATATATGATAATTCTTATTTAAAACTAAGTAAACATTTTATTTATTGATGAAGGTGCAGAAACTAATTTATTTGTTAATTTATAAAATTATTTTTTTGTCATCATTGTACTGAAATTTAAGTCTATAAATTAATAAACCTTGACGTTTTGCAGTTGTTTTTTTTTTAAATTGCTGCTAAATTTCTCAATAAATAATTATAATAAATTATCTATTTAACTAAAAATATAGAAGTGAATCATTTATTTTGATTTATTTTATTGGTCATGTTTCATATTTATCTTTCTGCTGTGTTAATAGCTACACAATTTGTAATGCAACTCACGATATGAGAAAATAGTCGTCACTCCTTGGTATTCAATACATTTTTCGACACATTTACCTTAAACCTTATATAATATACAATATTAAAAAAAATTACCTCTAGACTTGTTTTTGTGGTTAAAACGAATATCAAAGTTAAATTCAAAAAAATTTAATAAATTGTTCCACTTATAATTCAAACAACATCAATCAGGTTATAATTAATAAAATAAGAGTTGATGTTGCTTTTTGAATAATCTACTAATTTCTTAAAATTCAACACTACAATTTTGCATGAAACTGTTTTTTATGATAGTGATTTTAATGACTATCAGATATCTGCTATTACATTCCCACTGTGCCACGACCCCACTTTTATAATAGAAAATTTTAAAAAGTTTTGTCTCATATTATTTGAATATTGTCAAATTAGTGTATCAGTTTATTGAATTAATTACAATACTATTTTATTTGCAATTAAATTAAGGGATTTTAAATAACTTATAATCATAAAAATTCGCATAAGAAAAATACGATTGTCTAATAATTCTATAAGCAGCATGTCACATTTTGTATTGTAAGAACATTTATTACTATGTTCTTACCACATTATACACGTTTCATTACCATTTACTTAATTCACAATACATATTAATTAGCATAGTGGTAAATTCTGATGTGACAATTCTACTCGTCTGTAACTCGGAGCTACTGACGTCGAACTATTAAAAGGCAGTTGTGTTTGAGTGGCCATTTTAGACATAGTTTTTAATGCTATTACTATCGTCTCGTTAATATTATTAACAACTTGTTTTATTCAACGGCGTCTATCGTCAATTGTCATCATAGCCAACCAACTCCGTCTCACTTGGATAAACCTTCTAACCAACTGTACTAGGATTCAGCTCAAACGTATTATATATTACAAATAACATATATTTACTGAACATCTAAAATATAATTTTACTTTGTTGTTGATATAAAACAATAGTTTATCTTTATGATATAATCTTTTTCTTGTAAATAAGGTACACGAATGCCTGTGTCTCCTTCAGGTAATTAAAACCTATTTAATGAGACAGGGACGATATTTGGGAAAATGTTGGGGAGCTTCCGATTTTTGGTTTTGACTGTGATTCTTAAGTTTTTAACAAACCCTTAACATATGGTGGAAGCGCTGGTCTTTATATTTTAATCGAATTCCGAGATATACTTTCTATCTTTTTAAGGCACTCATATACGAAATCGATTCCTTTAAAGTGTACACGAGTTAGAGTCAGATTATATAGGTAAAATTTTTTATTTTTTTAAACTTATTTTTGAATATCAATTGCTTACAGGATCATTCACTTAAAATATTTGAATTTATAGAATACCGATCGACAAATTTAACTTGGGAAAATGTTAAACTGTCATTAATTAATTTTAACTCTTACACTAATCTAAATTTAGGCAGAACAAATTTAATAATGATGAAAATGTCTGATAGTGAATCTATTGAAAATTTTTTAGTAAGTGTAGTAGCAGATTGTGGTACGTTTAAAAGTATCATGTCGGAAAAACATATCATAGAGTATTTTTTTAAGAAACTACCAGAAGAAATAATTAATGCATTTAAATCATTAGATAATAATAAATTAGAAAAATTAATTTAAAATATTTGAAGATTTAAAAAATACAAATTTGAAATAATAAGATATCGATTCAGAAATCTTGAAAATGGAAACAGATTTTTTTTAAAAAAACATAATGTTAAATTTAATGATTATGGAAATATAAGTTATGTAGATAACTAAAGTTTAATGACATATCCAAACTATAATCACCGTATAGTAATGAATTATAGAGCTAATAAATATAGAAAGAACAAATTTAATAACAATTTTAGAAATAATATAATAAGAACTATAACACTAAAAATTATAGAGGAAATTTTTATAGATATAACTATATGAATAGGTATTTCTATCATAATAATCGTCATGTTCATTATGGTTAAATACAAAAACCACCACATCATTTTCAAAATAATCCTAATTTAGAGAATCCACCCCATTAGTTAGTCATTCGACATTTCGTTCCACCTTCTATTTTTTACAATGTTTCTCATCAACCACCATAAGTATGTAACAGCACGCAAAATTCTAATTAATGAAAAACTCAATATTAATAATAGGTTAACTAGCTATAAATTAAACACTCAATCGTTAAATTCAATTAAAATTAACGATTTTTCACTAATAATGGACAGAGTAATTAAAAGAAATATTATTTTCGTCGTTGATACAGGAGCAAGTACAAGCAGATTTCTTTTACAAAAAAATATAGAGCGACAATTTACACCCGAGAGGCTAAAATTCCTTTTTCTAAAAACGATGAAAGATTAAAAATAAATTTTGTTTACAATAAAAATATCTTGACAGCCAAAACAAACAAATTTGACAACTTAGTACCTATTAAACTAATGATTTTTATTCAATAAATCTTTTATAGATGGGTGTTATGAAATTGCCTCAAAAAGCGACATTTTAACACAAGTGTAGCATCTACCGGTCGGTGTGAAGTATCGAAACTAAAAACAGTCTTAAATAATAAACGTATAATTATAAATGCTTATGAAATTAAAAAATATTAGGAATTCATCTGTATGAATTGTTATATTATTATATTGTCTAAAGAAAAAAATAATTTTGAAACGGTGTGGTATTTTATTATTATACTTTTTTTATTTCATTAGCGTTAGGACTGATAGAAAAGATTATATTTGTATTTTTATAGCTACTAATTTTTATTTATTTGAAACATTAGGCTGTGTGGTGCTACCAGGGGGGTGGTTAGGGGATAGTAATCCCCCAAAATTATTTGCAATGTTTAAATTTTTTTTTGTTCATTCCTTTAAAAATAGAAAACTTTGTAGCCATCACAAATCATTTTGGTTTAGGCTTAATAATTATATCATAAAAGAATAATATTAATTCTATATTAAACTATATGAACTTAACAAACCGTTTGTAATGGTTTTGTTTTCAAATTGCATTGAACACCTTTAGTTGACAATCCAAATACTAAATTAGTTCGCACGTTTCATAGTATTATTCAAATTAACGAATTTAATACTTAAGACGTTAAAAGAAATATTTTGTAAAATTTCACAAATTAACTGCTTTTTGTCCTTGTGTTCTGACGTACGTTGGTAGTGCCCCAACGTAGACACAAAGGTTTATTAAAGTTTTATATACAGGGTGGCCCACCACTCACTGACAACTTAAATAAATTTTGATCCAGTTAATATTTTTAGCTGATTTTTTTTTTTAAATATTAGTTAGACGTTAGGTCTATAGCTATATCTCAATAATTAATTTTTCTAAAAAATCTAAGATAGCTATTTTGTAGAGTAGAATTTAAGAAAAATTTTAGTAAAAAAATATCTTATTAATATTTAGTAGTAAATATTCTGTAGCGTTTTGAAGTTTGTAAAAATTTATATTTTCATGTACTATTTTACGGTTATAAACATTGAAATACGTATTGAGAAAAGGACAGAAGAAAACGCTATCTTTTCATGATTACTGTGTATACATATGATGATAATGTGTATACATTACAAACTTGGCATTAATACCTTGATAAGAAATTAGATAAGGCAATTATTACTTATCACTCTCATTCATCTGTCCTTTTCTCAATACGTATTTCAATGTTTAATACCGTAAAATAATACATGAAAATAGAAATTTTCAAAAAATTCAAAACACTACAGAATATTGACTATTGAATATTAATAAGATATTTTTTTACTAAAATTTTTCTTAAATTCTACTCTACAAAATAGCTATCTTAGATTTTTT
>NW_026099756.1:0-23114 GCF_025091365.1 Daktulosphaira vitifoliae | reverse complement strand
CTGAGTGTCGTGATCTATTACAAAATTAAATAATTAAAATAATATAGCATTATGAAGTTTTTAAAGAAAATTTTTAATAAGATTATCAGAAAAAATAAGAAATGTAATACGATAAACGTAGAAGTACATGACCACATAATCAAGAAATGTAAAAAAAATTGCAAGAACTATTATGACCGTCAAGCAGCCAAGAAACAAGCAAGAGTTTTAAAAGGAATGTTGTCAAAATCACAAAACAAAATATAAGATTGTTTGCGTGACATAGAAAATCTTAAGTCATCACTAATAATTAATGAAAATGTAACTGAAAAGTTGAAGAATTTGGAATAACAGGGTTAAAAAACTTTTTTATCTACTTATTTAATTTATATNGAATAACAGGGTTAAAAAACTTTTTTATCTACTTATTTAATTTATATAAGCTTATTTATTTACAAAAATTATTATTGCATCTGCACCGTTATCGCAATTGCTTAACTTAATAGTCATTATCTGCTACCGCGTTTGTCATTAATAGACAATCTATTAAACACATGCACAACATATGTAACACTGTAATTTTTAATGTTATTTAGTTAGTAGAAATTAATTACCAGACACTAAATATTAAATTATTTTTTCTATAAAGTTTTAGTTTTATAGTAGTCATAGGAGTCTATATAATTGTAATCCTTCAAGTCTAAATTGTGATTTTCTATTATTGAGCAGTGTTTTGTTGTAGTCTAGCTGTATTATTGTAATTTTATGTATTAACTATAATAAGCACCTCGACAGTTTTACAATATCCAATCCACTGTAAGTATAGAGTGTTTTATATAGAATTTATCATTTTATTTTTATATTTAATATAGTTATATTAATATATATATATATATATATATATAGTTATACAACAAATCTGTAGTTGACAATAAGAGTCTTGTCCGATTTGTTTGTGAATCATTTGTAATATTATTGTCATTATTTAGTTATTTAGTAAATTTATATTTGCCTAATTACTTAAATTTTATTTAACGAATAGAATTCCATACATAAGTGCTAAAGTAAACAAAGGGTTTACTTCTTAATTTAACATAATCTAGTATTTATATAGTTACCTCAAATAGTTTTATAACTCATACACCAGTAACCCCTGGTCTATCGCCCATTAGTTTCAGTTTAGTTTTAAGTTAATGATTGTGGCAAGAGTGCTAATTATATTATTACTGTTGTTGAGTTTTAAAAAGATTATTTTTTTAATTCATTTTTTATTAAAGCTGTTGAGCCAGTAGTGTTACTTAATTATATTTTATTTTACAATTTTTAACGCGCCAAGGGAGCTAACATTATATATTAATTAGTGATAATTATTTTTGTTTAATTATTTATTGAAAATATTATTTATTATTATTATATAGACTTTCAGTAATTACTTATTTGTTTAGTTTTCAAGTACTACACACAAACCTAATTTCTACACACTATACACATTTAGCACCACATAGATCACTGACCTTACACAAGCAACCCCTCTAACCACCAGTGAATCCAGATATCATTACACAGGTTGACCTCAGTAGGTAACAGGAGACGACTCAGCGGTGGCACCTTAAGCAGTTAAAACTATCATCCCTAGACCCAACAATTACATAAAGAAATAATTTATATTTTTTATAATATAGTTATTGGATTAATATTTTGATTAAGAATTTATTAATATTTATGAACGATAAAACTTAATAAAATGACATTATAATAAATGTGAGATTGTTTTATTACAACAAAACAAGTTGAAAAACTTAAGTAAAATTTTTATCATATCAAAGGAAACAATAAGTAACTTTCGACTTCAATGTTGGCTGTATTTACGAAAAAATGAAAAGTTGATTATATTAATCATAAAATGAATTTTTTTATTATAATCGCCGTTAATTTATTATGGGATCGATACGTATATAATAGCATGATGCTGTAAGAACAGTTATGGAAATAAATTTAGAGGCAAAAAGAGGTAAAGGAAAACCAAAAATGAGGAAACAAATAAAAAGAAAGAATAATGATTAATTTACGAGATAAAATTCATCATATATAATATTTTTATTAAATAAATAAGATAATCCATAAATGTTACCAACCAATAAAGTATGAATAAAAAATTGCACACAAGTTAAAAAACAATTATAGAAATGTATTGAATAGACAATGAGTCACCACCATAATTTATTAAATTAAAAATTTATATAAAATTTAACAGAGATGATTTTTCTAAATTAATGACAAAAAATATATATAGAGTGGAGTATGATTATAGGTATACACCAGTACGAATTTTTCCCACTCAGGCTACATACCCACTCTATGTATTAAAATGCTTGTAACTCATTAAGTTAATTTTCTAAAATTATTATGGACCCATCAAAAATGTAGAAAAGAAAAATTTTAATTATATCAAATGTTATAAGAGGTGTGGTTCGAACAGTGTGTCCGTCAAACAGTTTGTCTGTGTAGTTCTCGACCGGTTAATAATGGGTAGGATTATCTATCGTAATTCACATGACGACATTCTGAAAGATCTGTTAAGATTTTGATTTCTCCTACGCGATGGACCACAATAGTGTTCCACTTAGTTGGCGGAGATGTAATCCAAATTAAAGTAATAACGAATTATTGGTAATATTTTGTAACATTTTGGCAAAATGAGCCATTAGTAGGGCCACACAGAGTTCTAATCTGGGCACTTAAATAGTGTTTAAAGGCGCTACTTTAAACTTAGCATATATTACATAACATTAATTTCGTTTTAATCGTTAACTGATTTTAAATATAGACACACGTTTTATGCTAACGTTGACGAGTCATAAAAAATATGGCGTTTCGTAAGAGGCAGCTGGACCATAGGACGGCTAGTTGTGCACCGCACTAGAATACCATCTTACCTAAAGCCTGTTTAAATCGCTATTATTGAAGCAGTAGAGGGGTCACCTGAGAGCATAACGGCTAACCGCATATCTAATAAGTAACAAGAGTACACAATAATTAAATAACAAATAACCACATATATTAGAAATTCTTCAAAGAGTACCTTAAATTCAAGGGGTAGCAGAGGCCTTCTTTTAATATTAATGGCCGCCGAAACGCCATAAGTCAGAGTCAGAGTGTAGTTTCAGGCACGTAATGGCAAATGAACACAGACGGCGGAAAAGCGACTACAGCAGTGAAGTCATTTCATGATGGTCAGGGCCCAATCACTGGAGGCGTGCAAAGGCATGAGAACTTTCAACACAAGGGTGTAATAAACAAATAATAAAAATAACGACGTACAATGGCCAAACCATTCAAGCGAAGGCGCTTACTACAAAAAAATATGACATATTAAAAATTAACTCTCTGACGTACGACGATGAACTTTACACAGATAACAATTGACACATAAGCCATCGATTTGCCGTGATGAGTGGGCAAGGAGATGAGTAAAGCAAAGAAGCTAGAGATAAGCTGTCACACGATATAATATAATCAACGGTGTTTGTGACAACTGGTCCACTGGTCTTTGCCAAAGGCGTTCACTATCAAACAACATTAAAATAAGCATTTTATGAAAATTTAAGACTTTTTAAAAAAATTTTACTGGTCGCTAAACGTGTTGTTAGTATTTTGACTAAAAATATTCCAAAAAACTGTTATTCAATTTTCGGTCAAATATTATAATTTGTATAACAAAATAGTTGGATTTTTACTGTAGAATATAAAATTTAAGTTTCAACATTTTATGTCAAAAATTGATAGTGTAGATACTATAATTAGCATTAAATGTTAAATTGCAATAGATCTTAAGTAAGCTTAAATTTTTTTTATATGCAGTTTGGACGATATTTATGTATATTATAAGTAGAAATAAATTTATTCCTTAATCTTAAAAACTTATATCATTTTTTTAAAATAAAGCGTAAGCTAAAATATATGATATTTTTGAAAATATTATTAAATGACGGTCGATTATTACTTTACAATTTCTTTTTTATAAAAAAATTTATTTATAGCAAAAATAACAAAAATATAAGAATATGATACAATTAAACATAAGTATAAATTTAATTAAAAACTATTAGAAATCGTCAAATATGAAGTCACAGGTTTACTTGATTTTAATAGTAATATTATGAACGTTTTATAGTTTAATTTAAAAAAATTTTTCCATAATTTAATTTCTCGTGGTCATTATAATATTAGGTAAGAAATAAGAAGCGCTAACATATAGTTTTACTAAAATTAATACACTTAAAATATAAATCGTAATTTAAGCGATATCATTTCATTATTTTACATAAAATGTCTTTGTAACTCACTTATTAATCTATATATTGAATAACATTTTTCGACTTAAAATTTTAAAACTAAAAATTTGTATTCTACAGTAAATATCAAACTATTTTGATATACAAATTATAATATTTTATCAAAAATTGAAAACAGAAGCCGTTTTTTGGAGTATTTTTGGTCAAAACACTTAAAACACGTTAAGGGACCAGTAAAATGATTTTTAAAATCTCAAATTTTTAATAAATGCTTATTTTAATGTATATAATAAAGTTAAAATAGTTCTCATTAAAATTTTTCATTTTAAAGATAACTTTTAAAGAAAAATTTTGATACCAAAAACTTTTATTTTAATTCAGTAGTTTCGTTTATACAGTATTTTGAAGTTTGTTAAATTTTCCTATGGTATCAAATGTTAGTCCATATTATGTTAAGTACGGAAGTAAACACTTATTATGTAATTTACTAGTTACAGTACACGTTTTTTTTCCATGAAAATTATTAACATTTGAATAAGCATTTGTAATTGACATGAAAAAAACAAGTAGTAGTATAATTAAGATTATTAAAAAAACTTATAGAAACATTGTCTAAAACATGTTGAGTTCATATATTATAAATTTTAACGTGAATAATAGTGATTAAGTGCATTTATTATCAAATCTCCTAAAAAGGAATATCCTATAATAATGTGATTACAATGATAGATTCACGCAAATTAATAAATGTTATCACTGCTAACCATGGAGCACTCGTAGTTGACATACGATAATTTTTCTAACTTTTGTGATAAAGATTAGAGATAATCATTTCTGCATAAAGCGCATTAAACGTTATTATTATCCATGGAAAAGAAATCGCGTACTCTTACCAGTAAATAATGTAATAATACTGTANTATTATTTTCCATGGAAAAGAAATCATGTACTATTACCAGTAAATAATGTAATAATAGAGTATTTAAGTCCGTACTTAACATAATATGGACTAACATTGGAGACTATAGGAAAATTAAAAAAAAAAAATCAAAATTTAACAAACTTCAAAATGTTGTATAAATGTAACAACTGAATTAAAATAATAGTTTTTGGTATCAACGTTTTTCTTTAAAACTTAAAAATTAATTTTAAAATATTTTTTGAAATTGCGAAAAATAACATAAAATATATTTTAAATATAGTTCTATATTGTAAAAATTGATTAAAAAAAAAAAAGTATAAAATGTTATGTAGTTGTTAGTTAGATCTGTTGTGCGGTTGTGCGCATAAATACACTGTTAAATTTATATGAAATGTATTTGGTTAAACGTGACTTACGTCCTTATTTTCTAATTTTTCAGAAGACAAAAACTATTTGTTAATGATTAATTTATGCGCATTTCGTTTATTTTTAATTTTTTTTTTAAACACAAAAAAAATGAATTTATATTAAAAATTGTATAATTATATCATAAATAAATTTTGTTTGGTATTAATTTGCCATTGGCCTTTCGACACGAATGACTATTTGCCGAGTTGGTGAGTATTTATAGTTATAGTTCGTCAACGTATATTTCCCAACTATTAATATGGCCGACAACATTTAAGCGCTAATAGCAGTTCGTGCGGCACTTAAAGGTCAACTAACTTGTACTCTCGACACTGTAAAATCTTCACCAGATAAATTTGATATCAATAAACTGTCCGTTCGCTCACAAAATGATGAAGAACTTGGTTTGAGCTGAGCAAATTACAACTAGAAATAGAAATGACACTTAACTGCGAAGAATGTGAATAAACTAAACGAAAATAACGTCAGATCATGTTGTTAACATAAATAATATTGGTGTGAATAATATGTCAGGTGCGACTGACCATTTTATATTTTAAAATAAACATTAATCCGTTCAATCGATCGTTAAATTAACTCAGATAATATATCGCCGTTTTCGAATAATTGTGCTGATTAGTCGTCATTTTCAAAGGTACTAAAAATGTATTACTTGAGATTGTCATTAAATGCAACGCAATAATTGACGTAGTCGTTAGAAATCACGGCGATAAATTACGATTTAATTATTTGATAGGTACAACAACAAAAAGTACTAGTTAAATAGTAGTAACAAGCCATACAACTCTTTATCGCGTATCAACAATTTTAAGATAAATAAAAATAATAATCATCTCGATGACGGAGCGATAGTGTCAGATGTAATAAACAACAATCTACGTCAACGTATTACCTCATCATACATTCGAAAAAGAGAACAGTATCATCACTAAATTGCGTATTGTCTTTGAAGGCTCGTACAAAATCAGTCGTTAAAATCAAATTTTTTATTAAGGTTTATGTAGAGCTCGTATGTATTTTAAAGCGTTTTCGTTGGCATGATTATTTAATATCGTTATATATAGCCAAATCTGTAGAGAAATTTTAATTAATCTATCAGAAATATGTTTTCATTGGCGTGGGCTTATGGGAAAAATTTGAGGTGGCCAAATTCTATGCCCTGTTCAATTAACGCCTATGGATGTGTTTCAAAAGATATTTTGATAGCCATTGATGATTTATCAATATGAGAGATGATTTTGCATAGATGACATTTTAGGTAGTGCACCTACTAAAGAAGAGTCATTATTTTTGCTCTATTAATTATTGAATACGTAAATGTGGTTTTGATTTACTTAAGTGAATTTCCAATAAACATGCAGACAAAGACTAATGATCTGGCGGTTATGTTAACTTTAGACATAGAAAATAACATTACTAAAATGTAATGAATTTTTTTTAAAAAAAAATACGAACTAGTGATTAATGAGTATTTAAATGAATTTACCACATTTAAGTAAATTATACCGCCTTATATATTTGATACTGGAAAAAATATTTATAGTGAGTTCAATGTGTTTGATAGTGAACGCCTTTGGCAAAGACCAGTGGACCAGTTGTCACAAACACCGTTGATTATATTATATCGTGTGACAGCTTATCTCTAGCTTCTTTGCTTTACTCATCTCCTTGCCCACTCATCACGGCAAATCGATGGCTTATGTGTCAATTGTTATCTGTGTAAAGTTCATCGTCGTACGTCAGAGAGTTAATTTTTAATATGTCATATTTTTTTGTAGTAAGCGCCTTCGCTTGAATGGTTTGGCCATTGTACGTCGTTATTTTTATTATTTGTTTATTACACCCTTGTGTTGAAAGTTCTCATGCCTTTGCACGCCTCCAGTGATTGGGCCCTGACCATCATGAAATGACTTCACTGCTGTAGTCGTCGCTTTTCCGCCGTCTGTGTTCATTTGCCATTACGTGCCTGAAATTACACTCTGACTCGCGATACTCAGATTTACGACACCACTACCACAAGATCTCATTCAGTTCACTCATCACCATCAATAACTACGTCTATTCAGCTGAGTTTTTATATTATTTTTTAATGTTACTTATTATTTGTTTAATTATTTTGTTTCAAGCTGCTTTGTCGGCTATTAGTATTTAAGGGTCCTGCCGTTATCACTTAAATTTAAGATACTCTTTGAAGAACTTCTAATATATGTGGTTATTTGTTATTTAATTATTGTGTACTTTTGTGACTTATTGGATTTGCGGTTAGCCGTTATCCAACCAGGTGATTCTTCACCTGCTTTAATAATAGCGATTTCAACAGGCTTAAGTTAAAACGGTATTCTCTAGTGTGGTGGAAAACTAGCTGTCTTGCTTCCTTATACGAAACAAATGTTTATAATGAAGTTCAAATGGTTATCATTAAAATTTTGACTTATATATATAACTTTTATTTATTTTGACAAAAATACCTTAAACCTACATCATACATGCATACATTAAATTTACAATATATTTATTTTTATACATGTTGACTAGACGATGTTTATGAACTAATTACTGTTATATATTATGTTAACTACAGTCAAAATATTAGATATATAATTAATATGTTTTTGGTGCTCGACTCTTTATCTTCTCGTTAGTCATATATGGAAATTTTGATTTACAAATATTAACCAAGTAAATGATACCAGAGGTACATTATTCCGTTACTGTACTTGATTTACATGCATTTTGAATAAACTTTATAAATAAATTATTTAGAAATATACATTATTCGGAAAGCTAAAAATAATAAAAATTTGTATACCGCTTAAAATATGAATTAAATTATGAAGTTCATGATGACTACGACGAAGAAAATAATAATAATAATATAGTGCAGTAGCTTACGCAACTTTATATTTAGTTTAATTACTACAACACAATTCAGTTCTGCCATTAATAATAGTATGAAATAGCACGAGAAGTTACGACACTACGTAATAAATTGGGTCCTCCTAATTTCTTCTATTCAAGACCTTTTAAAAATGACTTTTTCAACCGTGTCATTAATTAAGCGAACACGCCTAGTGGGAGCTTTAGTCGTTGAGTAATACTATTTGATCCGTAAACCAATGTCGCGTAGTATCATACTACAGATAGTTTTGAAACATGTTTTTTACTATATAATTTATCAAATTCTGAGAGTAACAGTCGCATATAGTGTAACAGCCCATATAATAGACATATTACACAAACACATTATACCTGACAACGTACCACTACCACATTGTGATATTAAATTGTACATGTATCGATTTTAATTCCTATAATCATAACAATCCTTTTATTTAGTTTACGGCCATTAAATGAGTTATACAGTTTAAAATTAATCGAAAGACAATTATGAAATTTTCCAAGCTCAAGTTATTGTTCCAGAAATATATGTATGAATAATCGTATTATGATTTATAGTTTTAATAGTTGAAATATCGTTTTCTTAGGTGTTTTTAAAATATTCCTAATAAGTAGTACCTATTAGACTAACAACATACATTTTTATGTTAAAAATATGCCACCGTATTTATTTTTAAATTCCCAATGCAAAACATTTAAATTGATAATATAAATATAATTAGGGTTTAAATATTATGACAGTTATTACCTACTGATAACAGATAAAAACAAACACATTATTAATTAGACAGTTTGTAAAATTAGTCACTGATAGTAGAACATGGTATTTTAATTTTGAGAAAAAGGTTAATGGTTAAAAAAATATTTAAATTATAAACCAAGGTCTAGACATTAAACATCAAGATAAATGTTTATAAAATCTACGCACGCATTAGGGCTAAAAATTATAATATAAGCTAAATGTAAATATACTTAACAAACATTAATCTAAAAATGTCGATTGAGTAAATTGTGAGTAAATATTTTACTAAAATATTTTTAAAACTTAAATGTCACACACAAACGTAATACTAGTTTTTGTATAGTCCGTCTTAAATTTGTTTAAACACGAAAACGGATTGCATAAATTAATTAATTAATACTCATTAAAACATTAAAATGTTATGCGTATTTATGATAATTCTAAATAAAGCGAATATAAGATTTTAAATCTACCCATCTTACAATAAATCCTTGACCGACTATAATTGTGTGAACAATTTATTTATTTTTTAATTTGTTATAATATATTGCCCAATAAAATTCAACACAACCACTATATCGAATCTTTATTTGAACTAATAATAATAGATAACAAGATTGTTAAAGACAATACTCTATACAATATTATATAACTGTAAAATAACTCGATCTGATTAATTTTTCAAGAGATCAATAAAATTGAATTGCCGGTCAAAAGTAAAAAGAACAGTTAACAGAATAGAATGGAACGAACGGGTAACAGATTTTATTATTGTCTTTTTCAAAAGATGGCATAAAGTCAATTTATTTTTAATTAAACTATTTTATTTGCCGATAATAATCGCAAGTGTTTAATAGGAAAATTATAATAACTTATTGTAATGATAGGTTATCATTCTCAATGCATAAAATACAAAGAAAAATTCATAGCCTTCAGATGTTAATATTCAAGTTTTGTCAAAGACGTAAATTAAGTACATCCGTCAAAGATGATCCAACTAGAACAGCACATTGCCATTGTAACAGGTGACCGTATAATAACGAACATACGACAGATAACTGCAACTCACTGTTTGAAAACAATAAGTAAAATTCTACTAGAATGCCAAGGCTGCGTGAACATAATAATAATAATAATAATAATATGCATATAATACACATACATGAAACATTGTTATTTTAAGCTAAACCACATGGAGATGGGCACACTTTTTGTGGTCATCAAATTTTATTACTTAGCTAGAATTCACTTCTCGACAAACATAAATGAAAGCATAAATATTTGCAGCACGAATAAAAAAAAACAAAAGATTTAAGTATTCACAAGATATTATAATTTAAAATTCGCAGATAAAAGTTACTACTTAAGTATAAATTACAAAAGAACTGTAGTTCTGAAATGTATCGTTTGACAGACTTATCTTCAGGTGATAAAAAAAATATTTTAATAGAGATGTAAAAATGTATAATTCGTTATCTTAAATGCTACGACTGCTGAGTTAAAGATGCTATTTATTTTCTGCGTTTGACATGATATTTAGAGGCAACTACAATGATATTTTCTTTATGTGTAGCATAGAGGTTAGTACAATGGAGATAGAACAAAGTAATTTCAACGCATTTAATATTTTACAAATATCATCACGTTGAACAAGTGGTTCGGGTGATTAGGACTATTATTCTTATTAGTTTTCAGCAGTTTACTCTCGAGCCTAACCACCATAAATTGAATAATTTAGTAATTATTGCGATTTATAATTTAGTAATTATAGTACCGAATCTAATACAAACACACACGCCACGGCGTAAAGAATATAAAAAATACCTCAGAGTCAAACCGTGACCTTGCACACCTGTATATGTTTTCTGGCTCACTCAGCCACAACAGAGCACATAGGGTCAAGTGTACAATTATGTTTAACGTTTTTAACTGTCTTCAGGCACAGGAGTGACAAACTCTCGCATATTCATGTTAACGCAGAATTAGAATTACATTCAACCCAACAAAGTAGTAGATCATTTTTAATACTTAAATCAAACATTTGTTATAAGACCGATTAATAATCAATAAGATACTAACATTCATGTAACCTCATCCAAAATGAATTACAATGATATAAGCTCACGGTATCTTGATTTATTACCGCCAGTTGAAACGTAAACGCAAATAAATAATTGAAGTATTTAACTTATAAGCATAAACTTAACCGACTACGTGATTTGTTTCCGATAAGTACAACGTTTGCTCTACTTCTCTTTTTTATTACGAAATCTTTATTTAATAAATGGTTACTATCACATTGAAGGCAACTATTTAGGTAGTAGTTCACCTTAGTAGTAGTTTAATTAAAATGCTAATAGATAAGACTACTTTTTTAGATCGATACAAAGTAACGCGTCTATATTATTCATTTAAATTGGTCACGTGTAGGACATGTAAGTTTATGTATTTAAACACTTTTTTAGAGTTATTCTGAGAGCAATTATATCCAAATGAAAATGTTTTTAATTGGATTCAAAGCTAAGCTATATATTTTAATTGTAGCATACAAATAGTGAACCTACATAGAGTTTAGGCCCCTGCAGACATTTTTTTTTTTTTTTTATTTTACTTTGTCATAAATTTTGCACTTGCTGGGAAATTTTCAATATTACTCAATCACAAGTTATAGATACATAAACTTACAAACCCGGGTAATATGTAATATATGAAAGATTTTTTTGGCTAGAAATCTCTACAACAAATAAAAAAAAAAACGTAAGAATAAATTATTAGATATAAGATTCAAAAATGATTTGGTTTGTGGTATAACAACGAAAATAACACCCTGAAGAGGTTAAAAAATTACAAACTAGATTATGTTATTATGTGGTAACCAATACAAAATAACCATATAATCTTAATAACTTAATCAGTGTCTAGTCGATTTCAAAACCGAACAAAAAAACCACATTCTTTTCGAATAAAAAGTAAAAATACTATTGAATCTATTCATTCTCTTTGTCGGATTATTAATTTGAAAAATACATTTATTACAACCATTTTCAATTATCTAGGAAAACTCGGAAATTTCAACAATAATTATCGTCATAATCTGTGTAATTGTAGATTTTCTCACGTTCCCTCAAGTTACGGTTTCTTCTTTCCGCTTTAAGTTTCCACATTAGTTAATTTGTAAAAGATAATTGAAAGTCAAGTTCACGGGGAATAGTGAATCTTCAACAAAATACTATTCATTAATAATGATAATGCGTATACAATAGGCAAGTTCAGAATATAAATATTTTAAGTAACATGGCAACGTGTCGAAAACCTTTTGTTCCTTTTTTTGGTACGAGAACAACACTATTGTTATACGATACCTACGCAGCATGTTTTTGATGTTTGACGTCCAAGATTCTCGTTGTAATAATTTTAGGCAAAGTGTTTTTTAAATTTATGCAAAATTCATTAACATAAGTTTAGGTTCGTAGTTGGTTTTTGAGGTTAAATTTAATTTTACTACGTCGTGTTAAAGTTAAGACGTTTCCTACTTTGAGTCACTTATAAATTCTGATCATATTTCCGCGTATATTCAAAGTCATCTCTGAAACAAAGTCTATAAATAATGATAAACCGTTTCGATTTCCCCGATGCTCTCACTCGTAAAAATTGTGCGTCATGCAATTTTCGCACTATGCAACGCTCAAGATTTTTATTGCATTCAGCCATCGTTTGTATTTTTATTATCAAACGGCGAACCGATAAAATTGTCACGTACATTTTATGATTAAAGCATACCTTATATCTGCTTCCAACCTACACGATAAAAACTCATATGGTCTGCAAAAACAAGTTGATTTCGCAGGCTGTTGGAAAATGATTTTTTATCAATAGAAAAAATATTCGCAATACAATTCGACACTGATTTTTATTGTATTGCTAACGGTTACGACTTCTCAGTACAATGTTTTGACTGAAAACATGTGTCGGCGCCAAATGAATTTTCGTTCGGCGAACGTATACTGACGAATTGATATTAACATTTGTACATTTTATGGCGAGAACATTACAAATTACACACAAAAAAAAACCCATGATTCATAACAATGGCACGGTATTTGTGCATTTAACGATTACATAGTGTGTTGTACAACAACACAGGCGAAAAACAATAATTGCAAAAGGGATAATCAAAAATCGTGCGACTCGGATTCGTGAAAACCAAAATGAACCGAGTGAACATAATTGGAGAGAAAAACGACGGCGTTACTCAAAAACAACGAAAGGTCAAGTTTATACACGCCGATTTTTACTAATATGAATAGTGCCGTGTTAGTACACAACGACATTGTGCAACGGCACAATTAAAACATAATCGAACAACAACAGAGCATACGGGTGTTAATGGCTTTCACCACCGACTCCATTGTCGTTGCCGTAGTTCCTGTGAACGATCACGTGTATCCGTAGAAAATCGTCGCCAATACCCTTTAAATTCAATGCCACCGAGAGTCTATGCATTAGAATCGTACCTAATAGATAGTATCTGCGAATAAGCCAAATGCGGGTCCGTGTTTCACAACCCAAGGAAATGTCACAGTTAGTACGAGTAAGATTTCATATTATTATTTGTGTTGAGATTATTCTCAACACCTTGATCGTTTATAGTTTGAGTAAACACAACAAGTGGAAACGGCCAAAACGTACCCGGTGACAAGAGCGTCTGTTGCCAGAAAAAACCGGTAAAAAAATATTCCATTTAAAACATTTTCTTCGACAACAATTGCCCGTCAACGTGGCTAGATGAATGGGTGATACGTGTCAGAAGTCAGGTGGAGTTTTAATTGAATTTGTTTTTTGTGTTACTTTTTTCCTGGTCGAGTTTTGGGTTTTTTTAGTCAAAATAAGACATGAAGGAATGCGCAGATTTAAATTTTTCTATTGTACGCAGTAGTAGGACGAGGAGGACAGGTCTGTAGTCATAAGCGTAATACGTGACTGGTTGCGGGTGACCGTGAATCATCGGAATTAAAAAACGGTCTGGATGAGTAATACGTAACCAAAGAACATAATAGTGTTGTACCTGAGCTCGTGGCGACCGTCAGCGGGCCCCAAGCAACATAGAAAAGAGGTGTTTGAACGACATCATCAACAGTGGTGTTATGAATAGAACGTCAAACGAAACAATATTATGTTAGTACTGTAACTCTAGGAAACCCAACTCGAAAGAAAACCCATGAAATATATATTGTTAACATTGTAACTATGTATCTCAACAGCCAACGCTGAATAATATCACATTACATTATGTCCTAAGTGAAATTGAAAAGCGACTCTTATCGAGTTTTCAAATTAAATTGAAAATCGTAATACTCGTGCGCTTTTGGCTATCTTTAAATAAATACTATTTGACAATACGTCCATTACACACACAATAGGTATGCTATAAACCCAACCTCATACTCGAACACGAGTGCATGATGTTTAATTAAACGTTCAATAAAATAACGTGGGTAATCATCCAGCAAAAAACGGACACCTCACGTTCACACGATTGACCAAACTATTGTTCACCTTTCATGCGATTGTTAAAGACAAATTTGTATTTACTAGGTGTGCTTATGGATAACTAGTCATTATGCTTTTAGATAGTTATAGTCATAAGACGCGGAAAAGGTTTTGAGTTTAACCTAAAATCTCATAGTTCCAATGCATCCCAGCTGAGCCATATTACTATCTTTCTCTTCGCCTTTCTCCAAGTAATACATTACGTAATATGGATTGATAACAACATAACTAACAAGTTAATGAGTCACTCGTTATCAATGTGTCGATATCGTGTCAAACATTAATATATCATTTGTTTACCAAATAATATTTTCTATTCAATTTATTATTAATAAAAATAAATAAAATTATATCAGAAAACGACTTAAAACTTATAAAATTAACTAACGGTAGTTCAATTAAAAAAAAATTAACTTGAACGGATATGATTCAAACCTCAAATAAATTAAATAGAAATTAATATTGACGGCTTTCGGTTTTAATCTTATTAATGTATATAGATACGATTGATAGCAATTTCATGAATCAACTAGTTATCAGAATGCGGTTTATTGATTGTCATACCAATAAGTCGCATAAATTGTATTTTGATTGAAAATAAAAACAGGTTTGTAAGTTGCAACCGCAGCAGAGTGTAATGTTTTTTTTTTTTAATAACTCATTGTTTGTTGGTCACACTATAAATAATAACCCATTACAACAAATTTAAAAGTTTGTTTTGAACAATTTGAGATAATTTTGCTAAACATGACCTAAATAGTATGAGCGTTTACTGAGATTGGTTTCATTGACAAAATGTAATTCGTTCAGGAATGATTGATGATAACACATTTTTTTAATAATCTCAAGAGTTTGAAAATAATATAAAAATATTTTATTGACGGGACGATCTCGACGGTCTATAATAAAGAACATAAAAACCCTAAATCGCCAAGGGGAGAGAGTGCAAAATTTTCAAGAGGTCATCACACCTAACTGCAAACGAGANGAATATTATAGTGTGATAAATGAGAATGTCATGTAAAGTAGTTTACTTACTCGCATACAAAATAAATTTTAACAGACAAATTGTCGCAGAAAACGTTTTATAAATGTAATATTATTACTCAGCTAATAGACAGATTTTTTTTTTTTTTATAGAAACCGTTTAAATCTTGCATGGGCAAATTAACCAAATGGATTTATTAAGAGGAAATTATATTATGTATTACTATTAAAAAGAAACATCATAAAATATAACATGATGTATATAAAAACTTAATAATAAAAAATAGAGAAATAGTAATTGCAATCCTAATACTGTTAATAAAGAAAAACACGTGTTTGAGTGTAGTCACAATTTCAATAATAATTTCATTATAAAACGTAAACAGTACAATGTTTCAAACAATTTTACGGGGCAGTAATTAATAGAGAATCGCATGATCGATATCAGTTTGAAAAATTGTTTTGTGTTGTTAAATATTTTTTAACTATGTCAATAGTAACTAATGAACGAGCATTTTTGCGTTCAAATGTTGTTCGGTTAATTTTGTGCAGTTGTATAAAAGAATAATAACATACTTATTTGAAGAACTAAATAAAATTGATAACAAAAACATAAATACGTAAAAAAACCGGTTGTTTTTTTCACATGGCTAATGATAATTTAACATCATCATCACGTTGCAAGGAAATCCCGTGTCGCAAATAACATCTTTGTTTCCATTTGCGCAGATATTAACATAGTTCAAAGATCTATTTGTTTTTAAATGGTTGTTGTTTATCGTTGAATAAACAATACGGAAAAAGAGATAAAAACGAAAAAAACAATTTTTAAAATCACTGAAACTATTACTACGAAAATATTACAGAATAAAGACATTTTCAGGATAAAATAACTGGAAATATGAAAATGTTTCCAAATATGAATAAACCAGGAAATCTTTTTTACACTTCATAAATACTTTTATTTTATGTGTGACGTAAATTCACTACCTTATTTATTAATTAACAAAGTCGTAGTTCTGTATCAGAGGCCAACAAATACAAATGTCGATTTTCGTTTTTTAAATATTTAAGTAAAATGTTTTGAAAAACTATTGCACTTAATATTTTTCTACTCTTCCCTAAAAAACAAAATACGAATCAATGGCATTTATTGAGACAGAGCTTCAGATGAACATTTTTTAGAAATTAAAATGAGAGATTAACNGCGATTGTTAAAGACAAATTTGTATTTACTAGGTGTGCTTATGGATAACTAGTCATTATGCTTTTAGATAGTTATAGTCATAAGACGCGGAAAAGGTTTTGAGTTTAACCTAAAATCTCATAGTTCCAATGCATCCCAGCTGAGCCATATTACTATCTTTCTCTTCGCCTTTCTCCAAGTAATACATTACGTAATATGGATTGATAACAACATAACTAACAAGTTAATGAGTCACTCGTTATCAATGTGTCGATATCGTGTCAAACATTAATATATCATTTGTTTACCAAATAATATTTTCTATTCAATTTATTATTAATAAAAATAAATAAAATTATATCAGAAAACGACTTAAAACTTATAAAATTAACTAACGGTAGTTCAATTAAAAAAAAATTAACTTGAACGGATATGATTCAAACCTCAAATAAATTAAATAGAAATTAATATTGACGGCTTTCGGTTTTAATCTTATTAATGTATATAGATACGATTGATAGCAATTTCATGAATCAACTAGTTATCAGAATGCGGTTTATTGATTGTCATACCAATAAGTCGCATAAATTGTATTTTGATTGAAAATAAAAACAGGTTTGTAAGTTGCAACCGCAGCAGAGTGTAATGTTTTTTTTTTTTAATAACTCATTGTTTGTTTGTCACACTATAAATAATAACCCATTACAACAAATTTAAAAGTTTGTTTTGAACAATTAGAGATAATTTTGCTAAACATGACCTAAATAGTATGAGCGTTTACTGAGATTGGTTTCATTGACAAAATGTAATTCGTTCAGGAATGATTGATGATAACACATTTTTTTAATAATCTCAAGAGTTTGAAAATAATATAAAAATATTTTATTGACGGGACGAACTCGACGGTCTATAATAAAGAACATAAAAACCCTAAATCGCCAAGGGGAGAGAGTGCAAAATTTTCAAGAGGTCATCACACCAAACTGCAAACGGAATAATATAGTGTGATAAATGAGAATGTCATGTAAAGTAGTTTACTTACTCGCATACAAAATAAATTTTAACAGACAAATTGTCGCAGTAAACGTTTTATAAATGTAATATTATTACTCAGCTAATGGACAGATTTTTTTTTTTTATAGAAACCGTTTAAATTTTGCAAGGGTAAATTAACCAAATGGATTTATTAAGAGGAAATTATATTAAGTATTACTATTAAAAAGAAACATCATAAAATATAACTTGATGTATATAAAAACTTAATAACAAAAAATAGAGAAATAGTAATTGAAATTCTAATACTGTTAAGAAATAATAAACAAAAACACGTGTTTGAGTATAGTCACAATTTCAATAATAATTTCATTATAAAACGTAAACAGTATAATGTTTCAAACAATTTTACAGGGCAGTAATTAATAGAGAATTGCATGATCGATATCAGTTTGAAAAATTGTTTTGTGTAGTTAAAGATTTTTAAACTATGTCAATAGTAACTAATGAACGAGCATTTTTGCGTTCAAATGTTGTTCGGTTAATTTTGTGCAGTTGTGTAAAAGAATAATAACATACTTATTTGAAGAACTAAATAAAATTGATAACAAAAACATAAATACGTAAAAAAACCGGTTGTTTTTTTCACATGGCTAATGATAATTTAACATCATCATCACGTTGCAAGGAAATCCCGTGTCGCAAATAACATCTTTGTTTCCATTTGCGCAGATATTAACATAGTTCAAAGATCTATTTGTTTTTAAATGGTTGTTGTTTATTGTTTAATGAACAATACGGAAAAAGAGATAAAAACGAAAAAAACAATTTTTAAAATCACTGAAACTATTACTACGAAAATATTACAGAATAAAGACATTTTCACAATAAAATAACTGGAAATATGAAAATGTTTCCAAATATGAATAAACCAGGAAATGTTTTTTACACTTCATAAATACTTTTATTTAATGTGTGACGTGAATTCACTACCTTATTTATTAATTAACAAAGTCGTAGTTCTGTAACACAGGCCAACAAATACAAATGTTGATTTTCGTTTTTTAAATATTTAAGTAAAATGTTTTGAAAAACTACTGCGCTTAATATTTTTCTACTCTTCCCTAAAAAACGAAATACGAATCAATGGCATTTATTGAGACAGAGCTGAGATGAAAATATTTTAGAAATCTAAACGAGAGAATAATTGCTACATCAAAATCATAGTATTATAACAATATTACACAAAATTTATAAATTATTGTGTCAACGTATATTAATAGTGAGTATATATTCGTGATAAAAAGAGTAAACTTCTACCAATAACTGACGCCTTTTTTAGCAGATTTTTCTCAACACTACTGTTAATGATAATATTATCAATATTAATTATTTAATTAAATTTATTACGATAGCCATGATATTGTACTGTAGATAATTTGTACGCGTGTGATATTCAGTAGTAACTATTATAAATTAAGTAAATTNCAACTAGTTATCAGAATGCGGTTTATTGATTGTCATACCAATAAGTCGCATAAATTGTATTTTGATTGAAAATAAAAACAGGTTTGTAAGTTGCAACCGCAGCAGAGTGTAATGTTTTTTTTTTTTAATAACTCATTGTTTGTTGGTCACACTATAAATAATAACCCATTACAACAAATTTAAAAGTTTGTTTTGAACAATTAGAGATAATTTTGCTAAACATGACCTAAATAGTATGAGCGTTTACTGAGATTGGTTTCATTGACAAAATGTAATTCGTTCAGGAATGATTGATGATAACACATTTTTTTAATAATCTCAAGAGTTTGAAAATAATATAAAAATATTTTATTGACGGGACGATCTCGACGGTCTATAATAAAGAACATAAAAACCCTAAATCGCCAAGGGGAGAGAGTGCAAAATTTTCAAGAGGTCATCACACCTAACTGCAAACGAGATATAGTGTGATAAATGAGAATGTCATGTAAAGTAGTTTACTTACTCGCATACAAAATAAATTTTAACAGACAAATTGTCGCAGTAAACGTTTTATAAATGTAATATTATTACTCAGCTAATGGACAGATTTTTTTTTTTTATAGAAACCGTTTAAATTTTGCAAGGGTAAATTAACCAAATGGATTTATTAAGAGGAAATTATATTAAGTATTACTATTAAAAAGAAACATCATAAAATATAACTTGATGTATATAAAAACTTAATAACAAAAAATAGAGAAATAGTAATTGAAATTCTAATACTGTTAAGAAATAATAAACAAAAACACGTGTTTGAGTATAGTCACAATTTCAATAATAATTTCATTATAAAACGTAAACAGTATAATGTTTCAAACAATTTTACAGGGCAGTAATTAATAGAGAATTGCATGATCGATATCAGTTTGAAAAATTGTTTTGTGTAGTTAAAGATTTTTAAACTATGTCAATAGTAACTAATGAACGAGCATTTTTGCGTTCAAATGTTGTTCGGTTAATTTTGTGCAGTTGTGTAAAAGAATAATAACATACTTATTTGAAGAACTAAATAAAATTGATAACAAAAACATAAATACGTAAAAAAACCGGTTGTTTTTTTCACATGGCTAATGATAATTTAACATCATCATCACGTTGCAAGGAAATCCCGTGTCGCAAATAACATCTTTGTTTCCATTTGCGCAGATATTAACATAGTTCAAAGATCTATTTGTTTTTAAATGGTTGTTGTTTATTGTTTAATGAACAATACGGAAAAAGAGATAAAAACGAAAAAAACAATTTTTAAAATCACTGAAACTATTACTACGAAAATATTACAGAATAAAGACATTTTCACAATAAAATAACTGGAAATATGAAAATGTTTCCAAATATGAATAAACCAGGAAATGTTTTTTACACTTCATAAATACTTTTATTTAATGTGTGACGTGAATTCACTACCTTATTTATTAATTAACAAAGTCGTAGTTCTGTAACACAGGCCAACAAATACAAATGTTGATTTTCGTTTTTTAAATATTTAAGTAAAATGTTTTGAAAAACTACTGCGCTTAATATTTTTCTACTCTTCCCTAAAAAACGAAATACGAATCAATGGCATTTATTGAGACAGAGCTGAGATGAAAATATTTTAGAAATCTAAACGAGAGAATAATTGCTACATCAAAATCATAGTATTATAACAATATTACACAAAATTTATAAATTATTGTGTCAACGTATATTAATAGTGAGTATATATTCGTGATAAAAAGAGTAAACTTCTACCAATAACTGACGCCTTTTTTAGCAGATTTTTCTCAACACTACTGTTAATGATAATATTATCAATATTAATTATTTAATTAAATTTATTACGATAGCCATGATATTGTACTGTAGATAATTTGTACGCGTGTGATATTCAGTAGTAACTATTATAAATTAAGTAAATTTCAAGCATACTGTTAGGGACATTGTCAATTGACATAATGTTAAATGATATTTTTACCGTATACACGTTTTACTTTTACTTTTATAATAGTCAAAACTATGTTATGTTTAATGTTTATCTGCTATTAATTAAAAACTATTAAGTACTCATTAATGTACATCATTTTAGCAATTGACCGTTAACATAATTAAAAATCTTTACAGTTCAGACAACCCGTTTCGATTTGTTGATCATTAAATTGTATTTTAATTTGTATATTAATTTTTCACTTACTCGTCATTTGCAGTGTGAGCATCATACAGAATCCGACAAAAATGGCCATCAAATGTAGGAAACCGGCCTGTTTGTGTCTGGCCAACACTTCAAAAAAGACAACGTACAACAAAGTACCGGCGGCCAGCCCTTGAAGAATAACGGCCACAGTACCAGGAGATCCATCAATGGCACCACCGGCACCATATCTGACTAGCCACATGCCGGCGACAATTCCAACAGGAGTAACTACGGCGAACGTAGCCACGTACATGACGAGTACGGGCACGCGAGTTTTGGACCACGCCAGTTCCAACCCGACGCAAAAGGCTATGACTAACTTGTGCGTGGCTACGGCGATAAACAGATACCAGACGTTCTCGATGCGTTCTTCCAATCCGATAGCCAATCCCTCGAAAACTTCGTGGAACGACAGTGCCAGTACGGCGAACAGCCCGCGAAACGATCGATTGGCCGATTTTCTTTGTCCTACATTAGTCGATTTGGACTGTTCTTCCGGATCACGAATCTGTCGATTATTCCACGATGCGTGGTACCTTTTGTCTTTGGAATCATTGAGCAATTCGTTGATGCTGGCCGTGGACGCGCCCGTCACGGAGGGCACGGACGTCGGAGACCCCGTAAGTGATGCCCGCGGTATGGACATGGTACACCGTCGCATGCTCATCGATCTGTGTAGCACTACTTCAGATTCGTCTTCAGAGTCTGCCGAACACTTGTCCAAAATAGAATGCACAATCTCGTCGAGGAAATAAACGAGGAAAAATCCGGCGCAGAATATCAAATCGCCCAGGCTGCTGAGATCTTCTGGCAACATACCCGCCTCCTGAAGGTTGTGAACACCCTCGCGGACTTCGGGTTGAAGGTGGAGCAACGTGGTGAATAACAATACTCCGCCGCCAAAACATAACAAAAGAGACACGATAGGTGAAGAAGACGCAGACGATCCCGGATGGTGCGAATGTCCCTGATGCGATTCTTCGCCCGAGTTGCCATCTTTATGCCACCACTTGGCTAGCTTGACGGGTATAACGCCTAGTACAAACGATCCCAAACCTAGTACAACCATGGCCAACGTTTTTGCCATCGTCACATCGTCCATCAGAGCTAGCGAAGACGTGTTAACCTTCGTGTCGCTATTAGACGTCTCCATGTCAATTATTAATTTATTTCAATAAATCGTTTAATAACGTCAAACTATAAAATTAAAAAACAAAAATATTACGTTTTAAGTATGTGTTAATTAATCGTGTAACGTTCCTCTCAGTAGTGTTGGCACGGCAAAACTCCAGTGACGAAATCAGTAAGTACATAGCACGCGCCCTGAATCAAGACCCAGCGGTTAAATTCCAACGTTTTAGAATATTAGACGGACACCGAATAATTACAATCGCACGCGATGGAAGGCACTGGACCGAGCGCGCGGTTAC
>NW_026099755.1:0-23130 GCF_025091365.1 Daktulosphaira vitifoliae | reverse complement strand
GTAAACGAGAGTAGACAATAATTAAATAACAAATAATCACATATATTAGAAATTCCTCAGAGAGTATCTTAAATTTAAGGGCTAACGGGGGGTNAGAGTATCTTAAATTTAAGGGGTAACGGGGGGCCCTTAAATACTAGTGGCCGGCGAAGCGGCATAAAACAAATAGTTAATCTCAATTAAAACAAACAATAAATAACATTAAAAATAGTATAAAACTCAGCTGTATAGATGACGTTGTTGATGGTGATGAGTGGACTGTAAGAGATCTTATGGTAATGGTGTCGAACNGATGAGTGGACTGTAAGAGATCTTGTGGTAATGGTGTCGAACATCTGAGTATGACGAGTCAGAGTGTAGATCCCCAGGCACGTAATGGCAGATGAGAACAGACTACGGCAATGATAATGTTTAATGATGGTCAGGGCCCCCCAATCACTAGTGGCGTACAAGGGCACGTTAACTTGAGCACGAGGGTGCAACAACAAATAATATAAACTATGGCGTACAACGGTCGGACGATTTTACCATTCAAGCGAAGGCGCTTGCAACTGAAAAAAAGTGACACAAAAAACAATTGACTGACTGAATTACGACAATGAACTGTACACGGATGAAAACCGACACGGAGGTCATCGATTTGCCGAGATGGGTGGGCAAGGGGGTGAGTAAAGCAAGATGCTGGTGATCAGCTGTCCCAAGAAATAGTATAATCAATGATCTTTGTAACAACTGGTCAACTAGATCCTTCTAAAGGCGTTCTGTACCACACAAATTATAACAGGGTCGTTTTTTTATTAATCTACATAGCATGTAGACTAATAATAATAACAATGATATTATTATATATTTAAGAAAATCGCGTTAAATATGTTTGTCTAATAAGCATACAACTCGTATTGTTAGAACACAATTTCATAACTATACATACANACGGCTAGTTGTGCACCGCACTAGAATGCCGTTTTATCTTAAACCTGTTTAAAAAACGTTATTATTGATACGGGAGTGAGTCACCTAGGAGATGACGGCTAACTATACATCCAATAAGTAAACGAGAGTAGACAATAATTAAATAACAAATAATCACATAAATTAGAAATTCCTCAGAGAGTATCTTAAATTTAAGGGGTAACGGGGGGCCCTTAAATACTAGTGGCCGGCGAAGCGGCATAAAACAAATAGTTAATCTCAATTAAAACAAACAATAAATAACATTAAAAATAGTATAAAACTCAGCTGTATAGATGACGTTGTTGATGGTGATGAGTGGACTGTAAGAGATCTTATGGTAATGGTGTCGAACATCTGAGTATGACGAGTCAGAGTGTAGATCCCCAGGCACGTAATGGCAGATGAGAACAGACTACGGCAATGATAATGTTTAGTGATGGTCAGGGCCCCCCAATCACTAGTGGCGTGCAAGGGCACGTTAACTTGAGCACGAGGGTGCAACAACAAATAATATAAACTATGGCGTACAACGGTCGGACGATTTTATCATTCAAGCGAAGGCGCTTGCAACTGAAAAAAAGTGACACAAAAAACAATTGACTGACTGAATTACGACAATGAACTGTACACGGATGAAAACCGACACGGAGGTCATCGATTTGCCGAGATGGGTGGGCAAGGGGGTGAGTAAAGCAAGATGCTGGTGATCAGCTGTCCCACGAAATAGTATAATCAATGATCTTTGTAACAACTGGTCAACTAGATCCTTCTAAAGGCGTTCTGTACCACACAAATTATAACAGGGTCGTTTTTTTATTAATCTACATAGCATGTAGACTAATAATAATAACAATGATATTATTATATATTTAAGAAAATCGCGTTAAATATGTTTGTCTAATAAGCATACGACTCGTATTGTTAGAACACAATTTCATAACTATACATACAGAATGATCGATTCATCGTTGACCACTATTTTTTTCCTAATATAATAATAATATTAAGATTTGTCTTAGTATTATTTCGTCGGTATAGGATCAGGGGAACGCACAAAAAACAAAAAATTCTAAATAATTTTAACCAATTATTCTTGATGAATTTTGTTTTTAGACCACAAAGGTACTCTCACCTAAGTTATAACTTCTAAATCTAGAAGTACTAGCATTGTAACAATAATTTTTTATAAATTTTCTTAGACGTAAGACTGCTTATTTCCGGATACTCAGCAAAATCTTGTAATTCATATTTTTAATCGTTTTTTTTTTTTGTAAAACTTTTGAAACGAGGTGTTTTATTGTAAATATGTATAAACTACTTTTTTACGTTTATCACAAGAGATATATTTCATGCCAATTTTAAAACGTTAATGTTTAAAAACTTAACCTCGTTTCTACAGTTACAAATACAAATTTAAAAATCTTTTGCTATAAAATGATAAAATACGACTTGATATTTTTCACACGTAACCAACGATAACATAACGATTACAGTACAGATTTTTGAGTTATGAAAATAAATCATGTAAAGACTAGCCTATTACCCAATTTTAGAAAAAGTCCTTACTAATTTATATTGCGTTTCTTTGGAATGAAAAGGAATGATGATTAAGGAATGATAAAACCATTAATTATATCACCAACGCTTATTTTATATTTAATAGCATAATTTATTTACTTAGAATGAGTAGATTTTATGTGTAGAATTACTTTATTCTCATTTATATTTAATAAATATATGACCAAAGAAAAATTAATTACTTTCAGTATTATATTATACAACTTTAGTCTAATTATCAAATATTTCAATTGGTATTAAAAAAAATGACTTCAAACTTAAAAGTTCTTAAAAACTCCTGAATATATATAAAAATTTGCATCAGGATTTTTTTATTCTCAAGGGACATAGTACTGTCACTACGAAAATTATTGTATTTGGCATATCATAATTTCAAACGAATTTAGATTACAAAAAAACCTTAACATTTAAAAAAAATATGGATCAATTCAACTTTTATGAATATTTTAATTTCAATTTGTGTCATAATTATTTTTAAATTAACATCATAATGTATTTTCTAAAACGTAATCTTTTTAGCGATGTGAGAATCATGAATATGTTTACTTTAACAAAACAATATGTTATTGTTGACGTAATGTTTAATGTTATTTTTATTTTACTATTTTCTAATTGTTACTACTCTAATATAAAATGTTTAAAATATATACAACCTAACCATTCTTTAATCTTGATTTTTTGAAAATAAAGATTATCCATTTTTTTTAAACAGACTTCTCCGATAATGAATTTAACAATAGTCATTTGTGCATTTTTTTTGGCTAATAGTCGAGTTGACACCCTACCAGATTCTCTGACAAAACTTATAAAAAATCCAAGTTGGGCATATTTGTGTGATGTTATTATATACGAAAAAAAAAACGAAATAACTTATACAAAATTAATGGAGAATCCAAAAAAAAAACACGTAAGTCGTTTTATTACATGCAAACACGCGAATTGTATTTATTGTTTTAGTACTCTCATGTTGCATTTGGCAGAAGCATGTAAAGATGCCACGTTAGAAAGCGATAAAAACAATTGTACAGCTTCTTTTTATGACATTTTAAAAAACGTTAGTCTCCATATATCGCATTTTATAAAAGTAACAATCTTTCTTAAGAATTTTAATGGTTTTGAACCATTTTACTTAGAGGAACCTTTAACAAATTTCCATGAAAATATAAACGAAATATTAAACAAGACAGAAAAAAATCATACAACTTTACTAGAAATGATGAAACCAGTTACACTTTTAAAAGAAACTTTAGAGAAATCCATACTGTCGGTTGATACTAAGGTTTGCGGAAGAAATCAATCTCTGAACATACTGTTAGACAATAATAATTTGTTAAAAGAATATAATAATATAACTGTCAAATCCACGTCATTTTATATATTTCTTAAGAATAAAATTGTACATTATTCATCCCATTACTATATTACATATGTTTATGGCCTTGGCTTTAGATTTATTGAAGATAATGTAANTACATATGTTTATGGCCTTGGCTTTAGATTTATTGAAGATGATGTAAAAATATTGAATGTACAATAAATATTTATTAATTGTATTTTTTTTTACTATATTTTCGATATCACATTAGTTTTTCTTAATTTTACCCAATTACGATTGATGTAATAATAATACTAAGATAATAATTAGTTTTGTAAAATTAGAGTAAAAAATTAACTTAAAAAAATTTAATACAGTCGAGATCCAGTTGACTTGAAGTTGAAGCATTTTTTGATGTTTCTTTTTTTGTCACTAACACCACTCATTTTCAACTCTCACTGGATCTATTTTGATGAATAATAGTCCTAAGATCACAAATCGTATCTAGTCGAAGACATTAGCCTAAAAATTAAAAAAAATTTCCCTCGTTCTCGTAAATGGGGTAAATCCCCTAAAACAATACAATTTAAAAAATCATTAATTTTCGACATTTTTTTTTTTTCTTAAAACTGTCTTTAATTTTTTAAAAATGAGCAAATTAACATAATTTTTATCTTTGTATTCATCTTCGTACACTCATTGGTGGCTGTTTAATGTTACGACAATCGAATTATATTAAAATAGCTTTCGGAAATCACAGTTTACAACAGAAAGGGACATGTCCATAGCATGCTTTCTTTCTACAGTAAACTTTTATTTTTATATTTTTACATTTATCAGCTGTAACAAATTGGTACGACATATAACTCATAATCAACTATATAAATTAGAGGCCAAAATATTAAAAAAAAACATTTGCTTATGCAATGCCTCATGGAAAATGTTCTGAGAACTGAAAAAACTTCGTTTGCTTCAGTATCATTATTTACATCATCACATCACCATTTATTTTTCAAATCAAAAAGAAATTAAATCTGTAGATTATATAAACTCTTTAATACAGCATAAGTTAATGACTTCAATATTATAGTTGAAAGATTATAGTTATTTCTGAAAGACTACAAGTAAATTGATACAAGTGATCTCAAAGAATAAAAAAAATAATAATTAACACAACGAATTGAATAACATAAACATTTTACTATATTTTTATACATACTATATTTTTAATAATATTATGTTCTTGCTGATGTACCTATAATGAAAAATATATCTACTATTTATTTTAATTTTGAATGCACAAAGTTTTTTTGACAATATATTGTGTCACTAGTGATGAATAAAGATAACATTAATTTTATTTAATAATTGTTAAATATTTTTATTTTACTTATTTATATGCACATTAGTATCTAACATTTCAAAAAATATACAGTCAATAATACATGAATATCGTTATTTAAAGATACATTTACAATTAGTGCAGGGGGTGATGATAAATCCATTACAATTCTGTATTATAATAATACAATATTTCATAAAAACTTAAATAAATTGTTATTATGGTACACGTTTACTATGTTTATTGCAGAAAGGAGACATGACCTTAACCTAAAACAATTAATTCCAATGAATCTCTAAAATCTTTTTTTCTAATTAAGTTAAAATATTAATATATACTGTAAAAAACAATGCTAAGGTTTTAAAACTATGTATTTATTATTTCAATTAATATCCAGTTTTTTATTTCTCTTGAACAAGTATAAAAAGTGAACATGTCTTCCTTTCTGCATTTAATGACTCATTTACTATTAAAATAAAATCTTAAACATTTTATTAATATCAAAATATGTGTTGCCATTTGAAAAAACAAAGTTGACACATTTATAGGCATATGGGATGAACTTAAAGTATAACATAGCTCAAAATTCAAGAGAAATATGTAACTAATGGTAAAAAAAAAAAAAAAAACTGTTTACATTTTTTTTATTCAATAAGTAATTTAGTGGGTTATGTTAAAAAAACTACTCTGTATATATACATTGAAAAAAAAAATTTACTATAAGATACTTAATATTTTTTTTTTATTAAATAAATTGTTTCTGATAACAGAACCGCCGTATATACAGAGTGATTTTTTTATTATAGCCCTTCAATTACTTACAGAATAAATATAATTAAAAAATTTTTTTTTTTTGGTTATCTTTAGTACACATAATTCTTGAATTATTAACTATGTAATACTTTTTAAGTCCATCCCTTATACCTTGTAAGGGTGTCAACTTTGTTTTTTTTAATGGGAACACATATTTTAAATTTAATAAAATGTTTGAGTTTTTAATTTAATAGTACATGGCATTTGAATTTTTAATATAACTTTATTCGTTTATTAGATATAAACATTTAAAGTTTCAAATTTTTTTTTAAAATTAGTTTTTCATGTCATTGCTGTCGTAGTTACGGATTGTTTATTATCAATCATGACTATAATAGATATACTTTTTATATTGTCAGTTAGTGTATTTATAAACTCACAACAATGTGTCTTACTACCATTGATAATAACAATGTTGTGTACTTGCGAATATTGATGTCATATTAAAATACTAATGATGTTGATCCCTTAATTGAATTTTAAAAAAAAGTGGTATTAAAAAACATTCGCAAATAGAATATCTTAGAGTTACTTTGTTCATTAACATCTTCAGTGTTAAGAGACACATTTTAAAAGAAAAAAAAAGATTTTTATTTAAAGAAAACTTATTCAAAGGTAATCAAAAATGGTGGATATAAAATTTTAATATAAAGAATAAAGTTTAAATAAGTACTTTTAGTAAAATTGAATCTATATAGAGCAGATTTCATTTTAAGCTATTATTTTACGGTTGGCGATTGCTCTGGATTCTTGGTAACTTAAAATTTACATAAACATATATATATGAGGTAATATTTCTTTTCTTTGCAATTGTGTTAGTAAAAGAAAAACACTGACACCGATATAAAAATTAATAAAAAAAATAATGAATTAAACTTAAAATCATAAGAGTTTCAATTATTTTAATATCTGTTCAAACAACACACCCATGAAGATATATTATATTATATTATATTGTTGTTCTTTTAATATTTATTTCTATACCTTTTTGAGTTATAATAATATACATTAATACAATTTTTTAAATATTAATAATTATTTTTTTCAATAAACTGTTTCATTTAAATTAAAACTATAAAATTGTTTGAAATAAATACTGTATATTAATACTTAAATTTTGTATTCAGGCTATTTTAAAAATACTTTACAAAATAATTTTTATTTAAAAATATTCCCATGGTCTCACAATATCAACAATGATAATCAAGCAGCCGACAATTGCGCTACTGCCTGTACTTTTGATAGCTAATCGAAGTTTATAAGATCCATAGAAAAATGTTTTGGGAACAAAAATGTTTGTTTTTTGAAGTTTTACAAAAAACTCATCTACATCTAAGTTACTCACGACATAATTATTCTGAAAAATAAATTTTGAAGAAAAAAATTAACACAATTATAATTTGATGCGATTTAAGTGTATCCATTCACGGAAAAAATTTTACAAATAAACTTATAATTTTTTTCTTTATTTGCATATTCTTATAAGTATTTAAATGTACATCAAATTAAAAGTGAAAAAAAATTTTTATCATTTAATTATGGACATAGTATAAAATATTTTTTTCTAGATGCTTATAGTTCCATGCTTTTATTTATAAGTTTAGATTATAGATCTGCCATGAATATTTTTTAACACAGCGCTCTATCTGCCCCCCTAATAAGAAATATTTCAGTTTATTTGTGAAGTTTCAGCCCTCCATAATACTCAGACTAAAACAAATATATTTGATTAATATTACTTTTATATCAAAGATCTTGCATGTTATTCAATATAATTCAATTAAAATAATTAAGTTAAAATTAGTATAATATATTTATTAATTAATCATAAAATTTTATTTTGTCGAGGCCATTTAAATCAATATAAAAAATATCGATATAATTTTACCAAAAAACTACCAATATTGAAATTATATCGATATTCGATTACTATTGTTGATCCCTAATATGTATTTAATAAAATATATTTTATATTTTATTAAATAGTATTTTTGTACTTTAATGTTGAATTTTAGCTTCGATGCGAAGCTGATAAGGTATTGGTTTTACTAAGATGTGTTTTTTTTTTGTGTCTGTTACCACTTTTTCTCCGCTCTCACCGAACCGATTTCTTTCAATGATACGTCAAAAGATCACAAATCGTATCTAATCGAAGACATTACTCTCAAAAATTAAAAAGATTTCCCTTGTTTCCCGTAAATGGGGGAAATCTCCAAAAAAATTACAAATTTAAAAATCGCTAATTTTCGATATTTTTTCAATTTTTTTTACTAAAAACTGCCATAACTTTTTTAAAAATGAACATATCAATATAATTTTTTTTTTATAGATACATAATGTTCTTATCTATGATTTGGTATATTTTTTTTTATATGTGACCCTTTACTTAGATTTAAAATGACAACTTTTTCACAAAAAATTAACTTTTTCAACTTAAATTTTGAAAGTGTTCCGGAAAGTCTGACACTTTTATATATATCTTAAATTAAAGCTAATGTAATGTACATTATTATGGAAAAAAAAAATTTCGGACTTTATTTTGTCTTCATGGTGAAAATGACTACCGAATGCTATTTTTGTGTGAAAATACTCGATATAATTTTTTACATTTTACATCAATACAATTTTTATGAGAAATAATATTTATATCCCTCTTTTATTCGACATACTTTATCTTAATCGGGATATAAATAAAGAAATAGCAGATCATGTAGCTTTTGGAATAATCCACCAATTTTTTAAAACTAAAAACTATCTAAAAATTTGCATCGAAGCGTTTTTTATGATAGTGATTTTAATCACTGTCAGATATCATTATACTTGACCCAACTATGCCACGTCATCACTGTGCCGCGACACCCCGTGCTGGGTTTTTTTCAATTGTAGTGTCATATTAAATGGACAAAAATTAAATTAACAAAAAATCATATAAAAATATTAAAAATTCATAACTCTATGTTGTTGTATTACAAACATACTTACTGCTTTAATTGGACATGAATTATCAGAAATATTTGAACTTTTTATAAAAACTATCCATCCTTCATTCCATTTTGATTTTATTGTGGAACAAGCATTTTTGGTATTATAAATAAAAGCATTATCTTTCCAACCACCTATTTTATCCATCACAGCTACGTTTACGTCTGCCTATTTATCATCAAACGATAAATTTACTTTACAAAAACTAATGGAAAAACTGATGATTTGACGAATTTTCGTTATTTGAGCACATATAAGAGGCTTACACAATAAAAACATCCTCAAAATTGAAAATTTTATGCCTCGAAAAATATTTCATTGAAAACTTAAAAGTAAATATTTTCCTGCTTCTATGCATTGTCGTATAGATAAATCTGGAAACTTGGCTATTTTATTGTACTATTATTGTAACGCGTTTTTCAAGAGTAAATAGCTGAGTTGCTAGACCTTTATATAATAACGTGCTTTTGTGAAAGCATTAAATTATTATAATAATAATAATTTAATTGAAATGATTTTTTTTTAATAAAATAGTTATTGAACATCACCATAGATTGGCATTGTTAACAATTTCTGAATGTGGTATTAATGAACGTTTATCAGAAATGTTTTTCTATATGAATTCCGTAGTATCACAGTTAATTAAAACAGTTTAAATTAAATGATTTAATTCAAACATAAATTAAACTTTCTAGTTAATATATTTTAGTTATACTAATGGGGAGATAAACACTATACAAGGTGTTTCACCAAGTTCTGACAATTTTTATCCAGCAAATATTTTGAATTATTTATTTTTTCATAATTTTTGTAGTTTTGATCTACGTTAAAAGTATATTTTTTATTATATGTCTCTAATTACATTTTTTAGTCCTTACAAAACATTTCGATGGGTTCGTAATTTTAGGACAATTACTTATTGAATTACAAGTATTTTAATACATGGAGAGAGTATGTAACGCAGGCGGATACAACTCTATGTGCACTACGCCTGAGATCCATACACACTTTACGTATTCATACTTTATACATCCAAAATTTAATGTGAACATTTTAAAAATAATATTTTTCACAAAAGTAAATTTTATGAAATATTAAAACCCTAAATATATCTAACTATCTACTACTTCATGGCTATTAAATATAGATGACGCAATCTATATTAAACATAGATAATGAGTTATCCTTAGTAAATTTTACAAAAGATGACCGACACTTTTAAGTTTTACTTTAAATTTCAGTTTTAGCTTAATAAAATTTTTGAACTACAAATATAATTAGGTTTAACTTGAACAAACAGAGTTGATCGTATGACTAATTTACGTTTGTTACTAAAACGAAATCAGTTTATACTACACTTACGGATAATAAATCATCAAATGGAATTTGTAAGTCTATATTACCCACTAGTAATATTTTATTTTTAGAAACTTTACTCTGATGAAGATTCAAGTCAATCTTATAGTTTGTACTAGTATTACATTTGAAAGCCACTTTGAATTTAAACCTGAACTCTCCCTATTTAAAATAATTAAAATAATTAATTGAATTTTACATTAATTAACATTTTGTTATAAACAAAATTATTGTTTTTAGAGCTTACTACAGGAAGATTTGGAAACAAGTTTCTTTCACATTGGCATTCTTTAAAAAAAAATAAACTTGTTGTTAATCCAAGTATCAGCAAAAAGTTGTCCATAATAATTAATAGTTATAAACAAACAAACGTCGAATAATAATAATATACAGAAATGAATACATTAAAAATTATAATTAAAAATACACAACCATGTTTCTACTAAATAAATTCGTTATTTATATTTAAAATTTTTTTAATTTTTCAAATAGAATTTTATCTCTGGGTTTATTTGTATATTAACAATACAAATTCTTATCATTTTTAATCTAATAACGAATATATTGTAATTTTTATATTTTAATAATGATTTTTTATCAATAACAATATAATTAGAGTTAAAATTATTTTTAAGTGACTAGATACTCTATTGTATTAAAAATATATATTTTTCTATATTATTATTAATTTTATTTATAATGCAATAATGATACATTAAATAAAATTTATAAATTTTTACAACTACACCATTTATTTATTTAACTTTAGTTAAGTTTAGCACATAACATGTGTAGCCTTAATTACTATGGTAATATAAAATAATAATAATAATAATAATTAAAATGTTTTATTTATATAAATTATGTTAATTACTAAATTTAATACTTTTTATAATTTTTTATAATTTTGAATGTTTCTTTAGTATTCTATTATAAGTAAAATTTCCTATGGTATTAGTTATTTTGTTATAAGTCTCTTAAAAATATAGTAAGTTGATCTGTAAAATATTATTATAATATATAATTATTTTACAGATATACTTTATTAACATATTATGCATATAATGTGTTATATAAATGAAAAATGATAAAAATGTTTACTCTTTTAAAAAATAATTATTAAAGTGAATTAAACTACCACAAAATATTAGTAAAGGTTATGAGTTTACATAAACTGTAATACACTTAATATTTTCAACAATGATTAAAATTTAACAGCGGTCGCAGTTCCTGTCTTAGCACTGATGCTCAACTGATTCTGTTTGCTGTTAGTTCCCCCGGATGGGTCATCTTACGGTAACTTTAACAGAGACACACACTTTGTTTCCTTAGTGGTCCCCTTAGCCATAACGAAGTTGCATAAGGTGACAGCTAATATAAAAAATTCTGTAAATTAAGGAAGAGTCGACCCCAAATAGTTGGAGGCTAAGGAGTTGATGATGGGCATGAAAAATTTAACAAGCAACACTATTATTGTTATAATAATTAATTACGACAATTTTACTAATCAAAATGATTAATTGTAAATATATTATATACTAATTAAATATACCATTTTTTATTCAAATTTACTTTGTAGATTAATTAAAAAGTAATAATTCTGCTACTTAGAAATTCTTTTTATTGAGTTAATTTTCTTTAAGAATTGTTTTCACGTTCTATTCCAACACAAATGACAATATATAATTAGCAATGATATTATTAAATATTTACTTTTAGTTGACCATAAAAAAATGAATAAAGTTGATGTTTAAAGTAGGAATTTTTTTTATTTATGTCCATAAATAATCGGTAACATAACATGTATAAATATTTAAAAATTAATTTGACCTATAAAGTTATATTTTAAATGTACTGAACACATTTCATAATCATTCCGTCGTATCACTAGATTATCAATTTATTTTAATAACATAAAACAATATCCGATAAAATTACTCACATGGGGTATTACCACGTCATGCTTTTCATTATGTTATTATGTAAATAGTGACATTAAAACACTGCCTGTGGTAGTCATAATCCCTTAAATAATTTTACACAAACCAAAAGCTTTATTGTTTTCAAGTTAATATGCAAAGCTAAATTTTATTCCTGTAAATTAACTTACGTATAACTGTTGTGTTTTCATTGAATATTCATTTGAACGTATACTTGCTTGCTTTTATTACACAATTCAAATGTATTACTTTAATAACTTTATCTCTTTTGATAGATGTTTACTTACTTGGTAAATATGATTTTCAATTAAAAAAAAACTAAATTAACATTTTCGACTGAGATATTGTCATTGAACGATAAATTATGAAAGTTGACTTTAATGCTCAATTAAATAATTCCATAGTTATGTTGAAAAATACCATTTTATTATTCAACAAGACTGTCGTTTTAGTTTCTCAATGACTGCGGCGAGAAACTTTCAACAGGAATGTGCGTATCAAATTCCTTTCCTGGCGCCTTATGAAAGATTAAAAACTAATGAAATTCCCACGAAAATTCCAATGTTTCCGTGCGCTTAATAATTTCAACGATTCATAACGCATCGATTTCAATCGTAATTTTATCATACTCTACTTTCGTAGTACACTTGGTCACCATTATATTTTAGAGAGTTGTAACATACCTATTAAATGTAATTAAATTATTATATAAAATTATGTCTTTTAACTAGATTACGAAGTGTGAGTATGTTTTTACATCTAATGTAGAAAGCAAAAGTTTTAATAGAGTAAAATATATATTTTACTTATAAAGAAAAACCATTTAAAATAAAATTCTTCTTTTGATTAGAAAATATTATAACGCTTATTGAATTGTAATATTTAAAAATAAATTGTTTTATATTTCACTAATGAACGACTACTGAACATAAAAGGTTCTAAATTTTGCAAATCTTCCATTATTATTTTTATTTCTTTATTTTCGAATAAATTTTTTAATGAAATATTATCACATAGAAAAAAATTGATTTGCTTAATCAACATTGATTGATTAAAATAACTTACTATCATTTTATCGGATCAAATAACAAAAGAGAGTATTTCTTAAAAGAAAAACTTTTTGATCTTATAGAATTGTTTGTAATAATGACTAGTCTAAAATTTCGAAGCACTTTGAACAGACAAGTAAAGCGTTTTGTTCAGCCATGACGTCACTTGATGCGATCGAGTGTCTATGCGTCGTCAACGAGACGCCAAACGAACAACCAACTCTTGACTTAAACGGCACACGACAGTCCGTTTTTCAGTCGCTTGAACATTGTTAGCGTTGATCGTCAAACAACATACTTTACAGTTTGCTTTGGACAGTGTAATTTTGCCATGCTAAAGTTAGTGCAAGCAGTCTTATGGTTGCTTGGAAGTGGTTGGTGTTGTATCGTTGCACTGGCCAGTAATCGAGTATACACTGTTCCTCTGGATGAATCTGGAGGCATGACACTCTATTGGACACTAGACCCGTCTGACCAATCGGTTATGTTCGAAGCCCATTTAAATGTATCCAGTCCGTTTGATTGGTGGGCTCTGGGATTTTCAAATCGTGGAAATTACACTGAAGCAGACTTTTGTATTATGTGGGTCGACTGGAAAGGCCACACTCGTATGGTGGTAAGAACAAATGTCGTGAACTTGTTATATTTACAGTTAATTTATTTCGCCTCTTCCACGTTTAATTTTACCATTTTAACTTAAACCTCCTTGGAAATGTTCACAAAGTATTGAAATATCTGATTTGTAATTTAATATAAGTTAAATGTGTGTCGATTATGCAAAAAATAACAACTATTTTAACGTCCAATGTAAATTTAAGAAAATTAATATCTAGTACTCACTTAAATCTTAAAAAGTAAAATTATCAAAAAAATATAGCGAAGAAATTATTTGACCTAAATGACACTTGAGAACTTTTACCGTTAAACGGAGTAATAGAGTTTAAAAGTATTAAATAACATTTTTTTTTGCAAATTTTGCTATTAATTTTTTTAATTTTTAAATTACCTTTTAAAATAAGTAATTAAAAACAATTAAAATAAAAAATAATCGTACGTTTATATCTTATAGGATGCTTGGGCTGATGATGTGGGAAGATTATTCATTGACGAGCAACAAGATTGCACCAATTTTGACATTACTCGATTTCACGATGGCTTAATAGCTTTAACATTTTCAAGAAAGTTTGATACTTGTGATGACCAAAATGATTATTTAATTGAGGTAACTTCATATTTTATTCAAAAAGTTAAGTTTAATGCAATTTCAGAACATTTTTTAACCAATTTTTATTTTGTAAAAGGGTGGAACAACTCACATAGTTTGGATGATAGGTGGAGGCCCATTGTTTGCTGTAAATGGTCTATTAGTATCGCAAGCTAAAAAGAAAGGTATGCAAAGAGTACAGCTGTTAAAACCTGAGAGACCTCCAGTAAAATTACCTAATAAGGTTTCTAAAATTGATATTTTGGCCAACAATGTTAACGTGCCTGCCGAAGAAACTACTTACTGGTGCCACGTGATGAAAATTCCTTTAGATTTATCGTTTAAACATCACATTGTTAGAGTAAGTTGTCTTTTTCAACATTATGTTTCAAATTAGAATTTTTTTATATTTTAATACGGGAGAATTTACTTTAATCTTTAAAATTAAAATCTATTAGTACCTTCTTTCATTTGATTCAAACATATGAACGGTTTTTGTGAAAAGGTCGTCAAGTCAAATTTTGTCATTTGTATGTTAATTATCAATTTTATTGGAAATTTTATAAAAATTTTATGATAAATTTACCGAGTAAAATTTTACTCCTCAAAAAGTCATGTGATATTTTAGATAAAATGATATAATTTAATAATGATAATGATATCAATATATATCCAATATATCAATATACCAATATGAAAATCCTATGATTTCAGATACGTCAACTTATTTAAAAATTAATTAATAGTATGCTATTTTACCTGAAATTTTTTCAATACATTTGACACAATATTTAAATTATATAATTATCTTTCGGAAGAACATTGATATTTTTATTTTTAGCTGTTATACAGAGTGATATCCATTTATCATTACTCGACTCAATTACTTGCAAAATAAAAATATCGATGAGCATTTTATTTTGGTTATCTTAGGTACATGTTTTTTTCAGTTTTTCAATCATAAATTGTTTTATTAATTCCTTGTACCTTATAAGGGCATTCAATTTATACTTTAAAATTATATTATGCATATTTAACTAGCTTAGGAAATTGTTAGATTATTTCAAAATAAACTTCAATTCCTATTACATTAATTATATCCTCATTAGTTGTTATTTAGTTTATAAGTATAATATATGAAAAAATTCTTATTATAGTAATTAAATTTAGTATGATGTTGATATTTAACAATTTAAGGTTGTAATTTTTAAGGAGAAATTATAAAGTAGTTATTTATTTCGTTACTTTTATGGCAACGCATATAATAATTTAAGGGTTTGATGCAACACTTTTCAAATAATAATTTTTTGTTAATTATGAATGAATACACTGGCCTACAAAGAATGTCCATCAGAGTCACAAATATACTCTCCTTGGTCAATATTTTGCCCTAATTTCAAATCTGCAATTCGATTTTTCCATCGCCTTTGATTTGTGATATTATTACTAATTATTTAACAACGAGTATTAACATATAAAAAACTATAGGTCAAAATACAATTCAACAACACGTCGGCGGACAAAATCATAGAGGAAACTAGGCACGGAATATTTCTGAATAACAGTATGTTGGAAATACTATAGGATATAATTATACGGAATAAAGTTCTGAATATTTCAATTGTAGCATCTATTTAAACACAAAGAGTTAGAAAAGATAACTATAATTATTATTGAAATCGATCCTATTATTTGTGGTGATATTTAATTTTAAAAATACATACTTTAAATAAAATATTTCTATTAAAAATATTTGACATCCAATTTCTTATAGTGGAATAATCGTCCGGAATTATTTTTATGTCGTTATATATTTGAAAATGTTCAATTTGATGTAAGTTTAAGAACGCAGTCCTTCCGGAACATGTCAAAATTGGGTAAAAAAAAATTAACATGCGTGAGTGGTCTTTTTTAAACTCCTCTTGTACTTATGATTTTTATTGGGTTACTATAAAAGCATATCCCATAAAATAATATTTCATCTAGGATTTTTTATTTAAATTTCATTACGATTAGCGTTTTTAAACAGAAGTTATAGTAATTTTAAAGTGCAGATGATTTTTTAAAACTGCCGATTTGTATAGTTGCATTATTTTAAGATATTTGTCTAAATTTCAAAAAACAAGTAATTTTTTCAATATTTGGTGATTATAAGTGCAATTAGATATAAATCGAAATATTTTAACGTATGATTCATTAAAATTGGTCCAGTAAAAGTTGAGCAAATTTATGGACTGAATAAAACGCACACCATTAAAAGAACTAAATTGAGCTTTTTAAAAAAATGAATTATAATTGGAAAAATCCATTGATGAATTCAGTTGAAATTCAAAATAATTTTTTTAGAAATATTTTATCCAGTGTTATGTTATTGAAAAATAATTATAATAGTATAGACTAGTAGTAGACCATATTAGAGTCAAAAAATAAACAAATAACAAAGTAAAATTATACAAATTTGTATTTGAAATCGATTACCATATTAAATCAAATTCGATATTTAATACATAAGTGACAAAATAAATTTTGTCCATATAGCGAAATTGGACTAAGTAACTTTTAAATTGATAAATGAGACATATTTTTTCAATTTTTAACGTTATTATTTTCAAATAGATACAAGTTATGATCATTTGCCATATCGTTAAAAAATTGGTCAAATGAGAGTTGGGAAAAATGAATAACAGCCACAAAAATTAACCATATAGTAAAATAATTTAACACGAATTATAAATTTCTTCTTATGAAGGGAAACTACAATGATGGTGTCATTTATATTCGTAGAATTCAATCAATCTAAATGAAATATAAATCAAATGATTTTTAAACCTTCTTTTCTAAAATAAAAAAAAATGAAGAAAAAAGTGCAATCAAAGTCACTGCGGCGTCTGGGTTCAAACCTCGTACCCCAAATGTGAAAGTTCTTAATAATACCAATGTATTAAATAAACATCGCATTTGTAAATTTATAAAAAGGACAATTTAAGTTAGTTCAAAATTATAAAGACATTTTTATCTACTGAAAAGAAGAAAAAATCTAAAATATGTTCAACTTTATATTCTATGTCAGTTAGATTCTTATAATTATTATGAAAATCATCGACCACGTTACTATGACAAAAATGAAGAGTTATACAGGTTTAAAGCCAAAATAAATATTTTTCAAGAAAAATTAGAGGGGATTGGTCCCCTTACTATTTTTTTCTTAAAACACCAATGCGTAAAACAAACATTGTTGATTATGTCAATTTTAGTTGGTTTAAATGTTATAAATGTGATAAAAAAACTATCACATTGTGGTCGTACCGTAGTTAGAACAAGTACAAATAATATCTGAAGGTGATTACTATAACTATCACTTTCAAAAATTGTTATAGGCCGGTCATTTTCTTAATTATATAATTTTCTATTTTATAGTCAAATAAATATAGTGTTCAAAAAGTAAGGAAACGGGTTAATTTTTACAAGCAATAACAACAATAGAAACTCGTTTCCTTACTTACTGAACAATCTATACATTTAAAAATTAAAGTTGATATTCCTATAAGACATAAGGAATGAACTTAAAATATGTTTTATAACACATAAGTATAAATACATATGTAATAAACAAAAGCCTAATACAAAATTCACAAAAAAATTATTATTTCAAGAGAAATTGATTGTCTAGTGTTAAAAGAATCATCCTTTATAAAATGGTAGCATATAATGAATGTAATGTAATGAATATTTAATTAGTTTGAGTCAGTTATTGAGAAAAAAAACAGAGGGGTGGTACATCATATAGAAGTCTTTCATTGTGAAGCCGGTGCTGGCAACAATATGCCTCTTTATGATGGACCATGTTTTAATGAAAAACGGCCATACAAAACGCAAGTGTGTAAGAAAGTTATAGCTGCTTGGGCTATGGGAGCACCAGCTTTTGTTTATCCTGAAGTATGAACTTTTAATATATTTATTGAAACCTAAATACGCACTTACATAATTTTGCTTATTTATTTCTATTCATTAAGGAAGCTGGCTTACCCATCGGTGGACCAGATTTCAATGAATTTGTAATGTTAGAAGTACACTATAATAATCCTGGTTTGATTAAAGGTAAATAACATAAAATAAAAATTATTTTTGAAAATTATTTATATAGATGTATAAACTTCTCAGGTATAGTGGATAGCTCTGGTATTAGGTTGTATATAACACCAAACTTGAGGAAGTACGATGCGGCGGTAGTGGAGTTGGGATTAGAGTATACTGATAAAATGGCTATTCCTCCTAATCAATCCGATTTCACACTGAGCGGTTACTGCATATCCGAATGTACTGCAGAAGTATGATTCTTAACAAATGTTTACTATTTTGATAATTTTGATAAATATAATATATATTATATATAATTATATATTATATTAATAAATTATTTTTATATTCCGTCACGAAATATTTTACATTTGTGTTAATAAAAGGATTCTAATAGAAAGCATGGTAGTTTAATTATTCATGAAATATTTAACGCATTTTAGTTATTTAATTTTATTATCATGTAAAGATTTAAAATATGTATTTAATAAATTGAATTAGGTTTAATTTATGAATAATTTAAGAAATATAAATCATTTATTTTCAAAAATTATTCATTTATGTTAATGTTATGATTTTAGTTTGTTCTAGGTTTGATAGTATTATGTTTTAGAGATAGATAGCGCTGGTCATTTGACATTTATCGTATTATTACTTTTTATGAGGCTGAACTGATAACACTTTTTTTCGATATTTACTGCCAATAATAAATCGATAATTTAAAATTTTAATAAATGAAATATTTAAAAATACGCTAATTCTCTGCACAGTAATCAAATAAAACCTTCAGTATACATCGTTAGATTTATTTTTAGCCCTTACAGTTCATTATGCACGTCTATTTTCAATCAATTTTTGCATTAAACAAGAATAAAGAAATCTGTTTTTACATTTCAACGTTAATTTGAAAATAACAAGTATCTGACATTTTTTTAAATAATTTAGAAAATATTTTAGAATCTCGCTACTTTTATTTTTCATCCATGATTGTTTTTTATCATGTGCACTTCAAAATACAACTATAAATTTTATTAGCATAATCAATTCAGTCCTATACTAGTAAAGAATCGAGAAAATCTTGAGTTTCTTGATTTCAGAGCTTGTTGAATTACAATTTTTTCAATAAATAATGGTTTTACATTATTCCATAGAATCTACATATTATATACAATAACTATGTTCTTCTTTTCTAAAAATTACAATTTACATAGTTTACAAGGAATTCCCATCAGAAATGAAAATATACTTTTCTTGATCAATTTTTCGTGCAAATTTTAAATTTTCAAGTAGATTTTTTTTTATCACTTCCAGTTTTTGAGATAATTACTAATTTTTTTGATTTTTATCGCTTTATCAGCCCATTAAGGGCCGTAGACAATAAGAGGAGATTTCTTAACCATTTATACTCCAGGACGGGTGGTTAGTCCGTCGCCGGAGAGAGGGATGGCGACTTCAATTACCGAACTGATCTATTGTTCGACAAATGAAGCCGCCCGAGACAATACCGCGTTACTGACTCGGACACACCGGCCCTTATAATTACTAATTAAAAAGCAAAAAATATGGATATTTGACGAAATTTCTAGTTTGTGTAATTAATTTCTTTTTACTAATCAGTAATTATATTAAAAACAAGAGGTAATAGAATATTTAATTTCAGATTTGATACCACCCGAAAAATTTATTTAGAAAAGTATATTTTCATCTCTGGTGATTAAAAAAATTTAATTTTGTAGATCTGTATTATTAACAAGAAAAGGAATTTGATTAGAGACACACTTTTAATTGATAGGGTTTATGAAGTCATTCGACATGAAACCACGTTGAGCTTTTTTAATTAAAAAACTAGTACAGTTGTAAAAGCTACTCCATGTAGTTATAACAATTATAACAAAGTCTAGGTGTTATGCGCCTTTATATATATTTTTTGAGTCACTTTAGAGCGTTTAAATTTTGTGAAACTTTGTCATATAATTATATAGGATATTCATTAAGTAAGGAAACGGGTTTCTATTGTTCTCATCGTTTGTAACAATTGATCTGTTGTCTTACTTACTGAACATTCTGTATAGTAAAGTAGAAATATTTTTTATTTTATGGTGAGATAAACTGCCCTAATCCTCCCTTAACTATAACAGAAGTAACAACATATTACTAAGTTTCCAAGTCTTCTTCTTTTTCCTCGCTTTTATCCCAACTACTTGGGGTTGTCCACCCTTTCCTAAACTTCCACTTGACACGATCTCCCACATATCTATGCACACACCATACGTACACATCCGTCTTCATAACACATTCAACAAAAACTAATTTTACAAGTTATTTTAAAAAAATTTGCTAGTGTTATGAATAGTTTATATAAATTTATAAATGCATATAATTCCTAGCTTTAATAATAACTTTAATCAATGAATATTTGTGCTAATATTAGAAATTTTAATTATTTTCTAATACCAGAGTATACCACCCTCAGGAATTGAAGTTTTTGGATCTCAACTTCACACTCATTTAACAGGTACGAAGATCTACACAAAACATGTACGAGATGGCCAAGAACTACCGGAACTTAATAGAGACAATCACTACAGTACCCACTTTCAAGAAATCAGATTACTTAAAAGACCAGTTCGAGTACTGCCAGTGAGTTTTTACATTATTTATAAATTTAAGTAATTTGTAATCTCCTACTCTATTATGTTCTTACTAACTTTCATTATATAATTGCTCTAAAATGTAGTTAATTAATTACAACAAATATTTATTAAGAAATAAAAATAAAAACAGTTTATAATTGTAATCACAGTATTAATATAGATTTTGGATCATTAAATAGTTATGTTTTTAAGCTCAGAATAAAATAAAGATAAAAAAATATATATATTTCCTGATTGACAAGCGTAATTAAAATACTCTAATTGATTTTACCATAATATATTTAACTCTTGAGACGATTGTTTAATAGCTTCGACGGTGCGATGACCGATGAAACACGTACAAGGGCGCTCCTTAGAGAACTATACGGGAATAAAAACAAAACATAAAAAAATAATGTAGATTATTCTATTATAATAGAAAAGATAAAGAACAAAATATGTTATAACCCTCGGGATTTGCTGCACAGTTCAGTATTGGAGATTTTTTAATTAATTACAACAATAGCAAACAGGCGACAATTAACACACCGAAATTAAAAACTATAATGTGGTTGTATTACTCGATTGAAACAGCGGTAGCGGCTAGAGTAGATCATATACTTGTGTAATAATTAAACATGTATAACTAACCTAGACAATCATAAAAGGGTCGTTAGTCGGAACTGTTTTTGATAACATTGTGTTATAATAGTATATACTACAATTCATTTTCTATTTTAGTATTAGTAAGTTTCTTTGATCAAGTCTGTCGAACTGAAAGATTAAAGAATTCATAATAGATGAAATTTGAAAGCATTCGTGATCTGTTTTACTTATGCTATAAAATTATGGAAGAATTTTGTATTTAACGACTGTAAGAATCATTAACTAACCGAAAATCTTAAAATTTCTTAAAACTTGTTGCACTGTTCATATAAACTGATCTTTAAAAATAGTAACAATAATAGAAAGTGATTGTCGAGCTATAATAATACTAAGTATTTAAATCTATAAAAAAAACCGAAAGTATTTTAACTACTGGTACAATATAACAAAATTTAATTCATTACATATCTATATTAACATATTTAATGTTAAGTAATTCATAGCATAAGATTTCACAAAAGTTGACATTTAATAATATTACGAAGATCATGCTCTTCATTTTAATTATCGGTACACATCATTATAATCTTCCTGGTGCATTGTGTCGGCTGTTCTTGATTATTAATAATTTTATTAATAATTTTTTTTATTACAAATTATACATAAGTTTATATATTTTATAGGGTGATGCATTGATAACTACGTGCCATTTTAATACAGAATTCCGTCAAAACATTACTTTGGGCGGATTTAGTATAACCGATGAAATGTGTGTTAACTATGTTTATTATTATCCTAAAACCGAACTGGAAGTATGTAAAAGCTCAATAAGTGATCAAAATCTTCGGACCTATTTTAAGTTTTTAAAAGAGTAAGTGTTTCTATCATGATTCAAATATAGTAGACATGATACGAATTTATATTCCACAGATGGGAGAGGCAACCAACATCTACTGAACAAGGAATAAGTGATAACTACAAAGCAGTAGAATGGACACCAATGAGAAACCAAGTTCTACACAAAGTATACGAAGATAGTACGTTATCAATGCAATGCAACAGAAGTACCGGTGAACGGTTTCCAGGGGATTGGGAAAATAGACCTACCACTAAAATTTCATACACTTTACCACCTCTAGCAAGAAACTGTCCAAATTAAGTCGTTAAATTAAAAACATCTAGTATAAGAGAACTATGAAATTATTTTAATTGCAATAAAGATATAATTAAAATAATACATTTTTATTAGCTTTACTTATAATTGCATATATATATCTTATT
>NW_026099754.1:21288-23486 GCF_025091365.1 Daktulosphaira vitifoliae | reverse complement strand
CTTGGGCAGTCCCAATAAAAAATAAATCTGGAAAAACCGTTGCCGAAGCTATAGCTAAAATATTTAAAATACGTAAACCACAGTTTTTGCACACTGACGGAGGAAAAGAATTTTTTAATTCACATTTTAACGAGCTTGTAAAAAAATATAAAATCAACCATTACTCAACCTATAGTACAATTAAAGCATCCATTATAGAACGTTTTAATAGAACATTAAAAACAATCATGTATCGTGAATTCACCGCTAGAGGTTCTCGAAAATGGATTAATATATTAGACTTGTTGATGGAAAAATATAATAACAGTAAACATCGTACGATTGGAATGACACCAATACAAGCTGATAAGAATCCGTTATCGGTGAAATTTAATCATAGAAAAGTTTTAAAATCTAAAGCTAAATTCAGAATAGGTCAAAAAGTGCGTATATCTATTTATAAAACTTTGTTTATTAAAGGTTATATAGCTAATTGGTCGAGTGAAATATTCACTATTGCAAAAGTAAACAACACCTTGCCGGTGACTTATATGTTAGAAGATTACACTGGTGCGCCTATAAAAGGTTGTTTTTATGAGCATGAAATACAACTGACTAAATATCCAGACGATTTTCTCATAGAGAGAATTATTAAAAGAAAAAACTCTAAAGTATTGGTGAAATGGTTGGGTTATGATACTTCTCACAACTCTTGGATATCTGTGAATGATATAAAAAGTGATGAAAATTAAATTTTATCAGTTTATTGAAGTGGTATTGAACCATGAACATATTCGGCGCTTCGATAGAGAGCAAACGAAACAAACAACTCATTCAGCTTCAAAATTCCAATGATACTATTACAAAAGACATTTTATTGCTTCAATCGAGATTTAACAATATTGAAAGTAAAACAAAATTATTGACAGATGATGTATTAAAAATTCAAAATTCCAATGAAAATATTACAAAAGATATATTATTGTTTCATTCGAATTTTAAAAATAATGAAAGTAAAACAAAATTATTATCAGATGATGTATACCTAATAAAAACATTAATTGCAAATATAGACGCAAAAATAGAGTCCATAGAAAAAAATACAAAAATATTAACTAGTGAAATGCAAGAAGTGAATTTTAAATTAAACAATCATGCTAATGAGATATATAATATCAACTTAAAAAATAAAACATTAATAAATAAGTCTTTCGAACCTAATAAAAGGGAATATATCAGTAACGTGCCAAACACGAATGTGAATACACCTAAAATTCCGAAAAAGAATTAAAAACATGACTTCAGCAATTTTCGACGTACACTGCGTGCTCGACTCATACAATAATTATCACATAAAAGAACTATCAGTTCTTGATATAGATGTATTTAGCGAACATACTTGGATATTTAAAAGTTCTTTTGTTCAAAACGATAAATCACACGCTGTAAATAAATGGTTGGAACGACACTACCACCGAATATGTAAATATGGTTATGTAAATATAGAAGAAATCAATCCGCTATTAAATTCGATGAAATATGATATTATATATGTAAAAGGTGAACAAAAGAAACAACTTTTACAAAATCTTTTTTCAAAACCATGTCTTATAATCATAGTTGTAAAAAATACTTTTAAAAAGTATTTTAAATAATACTCAAATATTTAAAAAAAAATGTATTTAAAATACTATTTGAATACTTTTCATACAAAAGTATTTGAGTAATACTCAATTACTTTACAAAAGTATTTCAAATACTAAGAATACAATTAAAAAATAATAATAATGTTTTTATTTTAACTAAGAGCAAAAGGTTCCACCTAAATAATTACCAAGAGGGTAATTTGAGTCAAATATTGAGTACTCTTAAATTAAGAGAACTCATTTATTATTTTCGATATTTTTTGTGAGAGATAAATAAAATTAATTATTGGAGACTAATCAGTGAAAAAAATAAATATTAGTACACGTGTAAAAACCTGTAAAGTATGTCTTATTGACAATAGAGTAAATCATTTGAACCTGCAATANTGGAGTAAATCATTTGAACCTTCAATAGGCTATTGTAGGTTCAACTGATGTATTAAAAATAGATGTATACATAATAGCATTTAATTATGTTATACTATAATGTAACATATAAAATAACAGAGAATTATTCTCAATTTTCATTTTGACTGAGTTTAATTTGCTTGCTGTGTTACGGTTAGCAAATTA
>NW_026099754.1:13612-20798 GCF_025091365.1 Daktulosphaira vitifoliae | reverse complement strand
ATTATTAATTATTTGTTACCTCTTGGATGTTATTTATTCTTTTTTCATTTAATCGTTCAACAATGTTCCTATGCATCAACGCTAAGATTTCATAAGCATAACTATAACCATGCTTTTCGGTGATAAATCTCGCAGCTTGGTGATAATTGGTTTTATTAATAGTCGTATCTATTGTATTATAATCATATAACACATTATCTTTGGTGCATATATTATGATAATATTCAGTAATTTCGTCATACTGCATTTGAATAACTGGTTTATTCATAATGTTTTGACGGTTAATGGCATCCATGATCATACATTCTAAGTTCAATAATGTTGTTAAATGTTCGTATTTTAAAATAACTTGACATCTTGGTTGACTTCTTGATTTTATTAATAACACATTTTTCTCACGGTAAACGCTTTTACTTATCGATGTTGAATCGTCCTCAAGTAATAATACATGTTCTTTTTTAATCGGATCAGATAATATCATAGATAAAATGTTACCCATCGAATTGTAAATACACTTTAAAGTATCCACTGTGATTGAAACATTTTGTAAAGGTGATATAATACGAACTGCTGTATTAAATGTCTCGTTAGACTCTACACCGATTAATATAAAAAAATTTTCATTAGTACTCAATCTGTACATTAAACAATTTATCAAGTTATTTTTGGAAAAAAAATCATCTTCTCTCATAATTTTCATATTATTCAACATTGCCTCAGCCATGATAATCAAACTGTGTTAGTAAATCAAGACCAAACACTGTGAACACAATAAACTTAATGATAGTAGTTTATTTGGTGCATTAAAAATATAAAATTGAAATGAAAATAATCACTTTTTTTTTTTCATCTACTGATCAATTTTCTCATCCCCACTCTTACTAATTCCATCATTGATACAACGAACTTAATTGCATAATTAAGATAGTTATTATTTCTTTTTGATTTTTCAAGTGAAACGAGTCGATTTGTATTATTTTCCACAAGTTTATACAATTTGTCTATATTGTAAGTTAAATCTTCAACTTGATGCAATAAATTGAATTCCACCCCTTTTATCGTAATTTTCAATTCGTTTATTTTTTCTGTATTAGTAGAGACTGCGTTGTTTATATTTTTTATTTTATCTTCATGTTTATACCGCTGACATTCCGTCCAACAATTAAATACTTCCATAACCAAGTATGTCTTAACTGGTCAATGGTTTGAAGGTTAATAGGAAAAAGTACAAGTGTTTATGTTAGTTAACAAATATACAGAATACTGAATAACGGTACAAATTAGTAGCTTTTACATAATCATCAATATATACTAATATATAGTAAAGTACCCCACCCAGAGACCGGTTCATACACGTGCGATCTGTACCATCCTATATACACGTGTATACAAACGACCTAGTACAACAAATCAATGACCGCGGCACCTTTGTGTGCCAGCTCCCGCTTTCTATATACTACTNCCAGCTTCCGCTTTCTATATACTTCTACTAGATATTAGATTGGATCATAAAAGTATATTAAAAGATAGCTCTCTAGTATACTCTATTAAAATTTCATTAGAAACAGTATTTTTAGAAAAAACTTATAGCAGTTTTAAAATACAGAAAATATAAATTGAAAATATCTAATTTTATGGTTGTGTAATGTTGTATTTTTATACATTTTTAAAATCAAGGGGTTTTTATTTTAATTTTCAGCAACTATTAGTTCAACTAAATTAAAATTGAGTTTTTTTGATATATAGAGCAACAAAATCAATTCTGCGTGAGGTGAGAATTTGATGAAAATTTATGAACAAACATAAAAAAAATACACCATAGTAAAACCATTACTTATTTAGCTTCGCATCAAAGCTAAAATAAAATACTAAAATTATTTTTTGCATTTGATAATTTGCAGCCTACATTATTGTGTTTACTGGAAAATTTGGTACTGATTTCTCCCCCCTCCAATGAAATTTACTAGTGTTAGCCATAAATAAATATATATTTAAAGGGACTACAATATACATTACACATATGAAAATATAGTTGTAATTGAGTCGTGACCTAACTTAATTAGGACCAAACATAACTCTGACAATAATTAACATCACTCATTGTTGACATTTTTTAAAAAAACTCTGCCTAAAAAGTTTAGTAAAATTATTTATAAAACTTTTACGAGGTTAATGAAACTTTGACGCCAATTTGCACATAGAAGATATGTCCATAGTTTTTTTTTTTTTTATTAAGTATATTACACAAACTATAATTTAACATTAAAGATGTTTTCCAAAATACTTTTAAATAGTAAATTAAATGTTTGTATGAATAAGTGACCTTTTAAACATTGAAAATAGAAATGTTGGACAAATTTTTAATTTTAATTAGTCTAAACTCAACAATAATAGCATTATTTGACTAATTAAATGTATTGTCGAATAAAATAATAAACACTACAAAATTTATCTTTAGTTACGATGCGAAACTGAAAAGGTATTTAAATTTTTTTCTAAGTGCGATAAAATCATTGAAAGATTATAAATTATTTACATGGATAAACGTAAAATCAAATAAATCTTTGATTTATTTTAGCATTATCTCAATGAAGTTGAAAGTGTTGTAAAATTTAAAATCATCGTTCAATATAAAATGAATTGTGATTTTTTTCTAAATACAAAGGAATTCGATTTTTCATGAAAAAAAAAAGTAATATACGATCACAGAATAGATTAAACAGAAATAGTTTAATCTATTCTGTTATACGATTACAGTAAGCCGTACAGGAAAATAACAAGAATTAACAAATAAGAAAATATTATTCCATGCAGTATACAATTATTGTTTTTTTCATAACTGCACACGACTGATAACAATTTCCTAATGTCGCCAAAACCTGTTTTCGAAACAGCCGTCGACGGTCACATGTGCGTTACGAAGTTAGTTAGGTGCGCCACAGAACGACATCAATAATTTAAAAAGTAGTGAAAAAAATTTCTCAGGAGGGCAAAAAGTCTGTAGGACTAGAGGTCGCAGAAAAATGATTAATAAGTTAAAATAAACATGACATTATTATTTACATCTTAACATGGACAAATTTCGATAAATCATTTTTTAATAGAGATATAACAAAACTTTGGGTCCTATTATATAAAAATCGAAAATTACCCATGTAGAAATATTTATAACTATGTCATGTTTAATTTAACATAATAATTAAATCATTTCTCTGTAACCACCTTGGTCCTTTAGAATTTTTGTTTTCCCAAAACATATTTTGAAACGAAATTGTCGTTTTTAAGTAAAATTTTCGCATTTGAAATACTTATTTATTTAAAATATGAAAATTAAACAGAACAGTCGTAAATAAGGATTTTGTTGTGATGGGATTACAAATGACACATTTTTTTATTATCCAAAACTAAAAAATTTGCTATTGTACTGACTAGGGCACAATTGCTGTCGGCATTTTTCATCAGGGGTCGTAAGCTCTCCTTCCATAAGACTACCATCTAATTTTCAATGTATAATTTTGCTCTGATCTATCCTTTGTAACCCCTTAAATTAGAATAATTAATTTTTAAGTATAATAAAAAAGTTTTAATGGGGTAAATAGGATTTTAAAAATAATTGAATTTATTTTGGAAATGATGATCTTAATTTATAATAAGGGAAATGGCCTAATTTAAAGAGTCAAACGTTTTTTAATTTATTTGACTATACTGAATATATACACAATATTGTAATTTGATTATAAGAGATCACAACTGTGTATGAGTTTTTTATGAGAAAATCACTGTACTAAAACATTAATTTAAGTGGTGATAAAAAGACACTTAAAAAGTATTTATGTTATAATAATTATTAAATGCAGTCGTTAACATATGACACGACTTACGTCGCAAAAATGTGGTCGACACTGGTTTTGAGGGTAGAGACCCGTGGGCCGTTTATTAAATGAGCGACAACAGATTATTTTAACAAAAATAAAACAAACCGAAAAGATAAACACAGTAATAATAATCTTCGCATAATATCGCGGCACTTTCGCTGGCGTCGACGACGCGATGTTCGGCGTAATCCTTGGACGGCAAAATGGTTAGCAGCGTTGTAGGCGACGGTGCGCGGGTGCGGTTCGGCTGTCGACGTTGTCGCTTTCACAACGGGAGGAAGACTCTCGCACCATTTGCGGCGGGTCGTCGTCGGCCGTGCGGCATTTGCTGGACTTTGCACCGTAGCGTATAACACGCGGTGTTGGTCAGTCAAATACTCATAGTAGGGCGACGGCTGATAAAGGTGGCACGAGTCGCGGGGCATCGTGTATAACGAAGCGACGCGGGCCGTGTCACATATATATATATATATATATTAGTCAACGCTATTTTTGCCGTCTCGCTAGTTTTTTAATTCTCACAGTTACTTTAATAACGATAATGAAGTGTAATTCATATAGTTAAGTATTAAAAAATGTATGTACTTTATAGATGACTATTAAATGTGATATACAGGAAAATAACTAACGGGAAGTAGTTTTATACGAAATCTTGTCTTCTTCTTCTTTTCTTGCTTATATCTCTTGCGTGAAACCACTAAATCGTAAGTCCCAACAAAACCCGATTGGCAAATTACGATAACCCATGCAATTGTACAAGATAAACTGTCGTATTTAAATTGTCAACAATTATGAGAAATCAAATGTTTAAAAAGAACATTTTTTGTTTAAAGCCATGATGCCTTCATAATTGTAACTTATGAAGCCATTAGATTTAATTTGTTACTTAAATCATGTATTTAATAAGCATAAAATATTTTATTATTCAAAATGAAATTTATTGTAGTGACTTTTTACAATAACTTAAAAATTTATTTTTTACAAAACCTTTTATAATTGATTTTATTTACTATAAAATTTGAATATGAGTGACATACATTTTTAAAATGGGTGAAATTTTGATAATTAATACTTACTCATATCAGCCGTGTTACGAATTAACAGATTTTGTGTGTGTAATGATTTTTTAGAAGGCACAGATTCATTTGGCTCCGTATCAGTTGCAATAATGGGACGTTTCATAAAAACTTTTAACTGTCTTTTTATTTTCTACGTTATCATTGATGTTAATATTCATTTGTTCTGTAGATTTCTTGGTCAAGTTTTCCAGTGTGTTTTGTGGAGTACAAAATTCCTGACTTCCAACCTGTAAACCACAATGCGTTGATTCTGTCACATCGTCTGTTGAGATAAGTTTGGATCAAGTGCAATGTCAGCGTTTGGATTTATAACGAATTGTTTAAAAATACTAAGACGGCAGTAGTGCAAAAGAATAGTTGTATTGACGAGAATGTAAGACACAGGATTAAGTGCGGGTGGTTGAAGTAGAGAGAAGCGTCTGGCGTCTTATTACATAAAAGAATTCCAATGAGATTAAAAGGTAAATTCTACAATTTTTACTAGCGCCAGCACCTGACTAAAGGCCAATACGTTTTATGACAACTATCTTTATCATTACCAGAAATACAGGTTGCAATTGACATAATATAATTGGTGTTTGGTAATGTACAATTTAGCGTTTAGTTAGGTTTAAACATTATAGCGTCAAAAAAAAAAAGTCACACTTTAAAGATACTATAAATAAATAAACTCACACATACACACACATACATTTATAACATTGTGTCTAATGTAAGTATAACATGATAAAAAGTAACCGTAAAATGAAAAAAATTGGAAAATAAATTTTAGTACTCATATTAAATGTAATGTTACTCGAAAAATATTTGTTTAAATAAAAAAATATAAGATTCCTTTTTTGTTTAAAATTGTCTTTTAAAAAACTTTTGTACGAAATTTTTTTTTGTAAGTTATATAGAATTATACAATTCACAAAGTAATGAGCAGAACCAACAAAAAAAATAGAAAACGGATAGAACGACCAGTTAAGATGTACGTCGGAAACGGAACAGAACGCAATCTCCGTAGTCCATACTCGGCGGCGGCCTTATCTCGGAGTCAAGGGCGGGGAGACAACCGATTGTCATATTAATAGCTAGACGGCTAATATTGAGAGAGACACCGATGAGCGCCAGCCGGATAATTTACCGGTAAAATTTCGTGTGGGCGACAAGGTGCGTATCATTGTACATAAATCAGTGTTTGATAAGGGTTACTTACCAAACTGGAGCACCCAACTGTTTAACTACGGTAAACAGTACCGCCAACATACTATCTAGAAGACTATCAGGGAAATCCAATACATGGTTTGTTTTATACCGAAGAGCTGAACAGGACAAGTTATCCGGACATGTTTTTAGTCGAACGAGTGTTGCGAACACGGAGGGACCAGTGCTTTGTTAAATGGTTAGGATTTGGTCCAGAGCACAATTCATGGATACCGAAAACCAATATCTCACCTCAATGATTGTCGATATACAAGGTATTGTGGCAGCCAACCGATCGTTTTTTCGAAAGAACTGACTGTCATTGCCATAGACTGTACTTCTTTTGCTCATTGGATGTTCAAACATCCAAAAAGTATCGAGGGCGCTGCTAAAACAAACTTTTGGTTGAAAAAATACCTACATGGAATGGATACTCGTTGCGGTGACGTTGAATACAATGAGTTGCCGAGAATCATGAAACTGTTGCGGTGCGAGACCATTTACGTGAAAGNCAGTTGCGGTGCGAAACCATTTACGTGAAGGGAGCTGTGAAAAAGCGAGTAGTAAAAAATTACATACCGGGACAATGTATAGTCAACGTCGAGGATTTGGACTGCCCACCGCTGTAAAATTTAAGTTGTGTTACAAAAATGTGTATGTGTTCCCGTAGGGGAATCCGCAAGGATTACGGGCCTAACAACCCCGCGGACCCTAGTTATATCAGTGAGGGTGACAACACGTACCACTGCTCTTAGCCGGTCATGACTTTGGTTAGTTGGGACCGGTAGGCCTGGGCATACCTGCTTGCTAACAGCGACTAGGCCCCCCTAACCCAGCCATACCATACTTTAGTTTAGATTAACTTTCTATGCTATATTAATTTTTTATTTATATAATATTTATGAAAATCTGTAGTCCCCTTGTCAGGTATTTTAAAATAAAATAAAATACAAAACCCAGAATTTTAACACAAAAATAGCAAATTTTTGAATACGGTAGTCATTTTTACCATGAAGACAAATCCAGAGGTCAAATTTTTTTTTT
>NW_026099754.1:0-10208 GCF_025091365.1 Daktulosphaira vitifoliae | reverse complement strand
GAGATTGAGCGTTCACAGACACAAAAAAAAAATAAAAAAACACATAGTAAAATTAATACCTTCTCAGTTTCGCATCGAAGCTAAAACAACATATTAACACGTTGACNTCGAAGCTAAAACAACATATTAACACGTTGACTGCCACGCCTGTTTTGGTGTGTCACCTATATGTAAACATTTAAATGCTGCATGAAGCATTTTAATAAACTGATAACAGAAAATCAGATGATACGGTATTTAGACGTAACTGAGGGGCTATTTGAACCCACGAGTCTTCAAAGAAAACATAACAGTGAAGAACTAAATGACCTCTCATGGCTCACTTAAAAATTCAACTGAGGGGCTGAAACGACCCTCATGGCAGTCAACGTGCTCAAATTACTACCTTTCATGAGACTCTGAGACTGGAAATAAATTGTATTAATAGATAAAATATGACTAATAACACAATGTTATTAATTTAATAGTACTAAACAATAAAAATACTAGTATTTTATTAAGACAACATCAATTTACGTCAATTTTTTGGTATACAATCTCAAATATCTATTAATATAATGTTAATGGATGGAATATTAATAAGAAAACAGGGTATAATATATGAATGGTCATATAATTTTGTAATGAAAAAGCAAAAAAAAACTTTTGTTCTAAAAATAGTATTGAAATATATTCAATTTAAATTTACTAAAACTGCAATGAAACACTTGTGTGTATAAATAATATATAAATATTTTATTGATGAATTTTTAAATTAAAAAATAAATATGTTTGCATTTACAAGATAATTGTTTAAAAAAGTATATATTGTGAATTAAATATTAGAGTTATACATTGTAGTAATAAAATTAAAATTTAAGAAACAATCATGGAGTAAAATTATGTATTTTACTATCTTCTTCGTTATTTTTGTCGACATTAGATTTTATTTTATACTCTTTATTTATATTAATAACGAAAATGTCTATAAATTCAATTAGTTGCTCATTTGTGAGTTCATGTTCTGTTGGAGGAAAATATTTTTTTAATAAGTCTTCACTTATTACAGATTTGAATATTTTCCAATCGTGTAGGAGTACTAACATATTTTCACCTTTAAAATAATCAATTATTGTTTTTATAATTTGATCTAAAACATCGCATACGAATTTAGAATCTGAAAAAAAATATGGTTCTTTAGGATATTTTTTGTAATTTTTGAAATTTTCTAAGGTGATTTTGATTTTTTCTAGGGTTTCATTTTCTAAATGGTTAAGCTTAAAAAAACCACACATATTATAAATTGTGGTACTAAATATTACTAGAAGTTCATCATATATCATACGTTCAATTGCCATTTTACTATAATAGGTAAATACATATATATATTTCAATGATCGGTTCACCATAGCTATATTGTAGTAAGGGTATAACTTTTCTAAATTTTCTATCCCATATAGACTTTTTATAAATATTTTAACCATCCAAAACGTCTGATTAATTTCAATTTCGTTTCCATTTATGTTTATGATGCGTATTCTTATTATTTCATCATCCAAATATTTTGTGTTTTCAACTTCATATAATTGAATTTGACCAATGTAAAAAATTATTAAACAAATTAATGATAAAAATAAATTTGTATTGTTCATAATTATATCGATATTTATGCGTTACAATTTTAATGCTTGTAATTACTTTGATTAAACTAAAAATTTTGTAAAAAAGTTTAATATTTTAAAGTTTATTTTAGTGGCGCATATACTATATATAGTTTTATTTATTTAACTGAATGAGTATTTTAGTGTTTAAATAAATTAATAAATGATTATTTATGTGTGTTTAATTTTTTTGATTTAAGTTTCTAGAGTTTTTAATTTATGTTCGAATTATTTATATTTTTAATTCGTTTCTAAAATTATAATCACACTTAAACTTATAAAATATGAAGAACTATTGTCATTTAAAATTATTTTTCTATTTATTGGGATATCTTTATAATTACTTAGATATTTGAATAATAATGAATATTGATATATCTATGTAATATTCACGAGGAGTAGTTTTGCCAATCTATCTAGTGTAGAGAATACTATATAAATCATAATTTGCAAACGTAATTTTTTAAAAATTTATGAAAAGCAAAGAATTTTAGCTTCTATCCGAAGCTGAGAAGGTCTTGGTTTTACTGAAATGTATTTATTTATTTTTTTTTTGTGTCTGTTATCACTTTTTCTCAGCTCTCACTGAACGGATTTCTTTCATCGATACGNTTTTTTTTTTTGTGTCTGTTACCACTTTTTCTCAGCTCTCACCGAACGGATTTCTTTCAACGATACGTCAAAAGATCACAAATCGTATCTAGTCGAAGACATTACCCTCAAAAATTGAAAAAAATCCCTCGTTTCCCGTAAATGGGGGAAACCTCCAAAAAAATTACAAATTTAAAAATCACTAATTTTCGAAATTTTTTCAATTTCTTTTACTAAAAACTACCGTAACTTTTTTAAAAATAAACATATCAATATAATTTTTTTTTTTATAGATGCTTGATGTCTTTGTCTATCATTTGGTATATATTTTTTATAAGTCTGACTTTTTACCTGCCCACAGGGGGGGATTTAAAATGACAACTTTTTTACAAAAAATTAATTTTTTCAACTTAACTTTTGAAAATGTTCCGGAAAGTCTGACACTTTTATATATATCTTAAATTAAAGCTAATTTGATGTACTTTATATGAAAAAAAAAATTTCGGACTTTATTTTATCTTCACGGTGAAAATGGCTACCGAATGCTATTTTTGTGTGAAAATCCTCGATATTATTTTTTACATTTTTAACTTTATTATGCTATAACTTTTTGAAAAATATATGGATCAATACAATTTTTTTATGAGAAATAATATTTTTTAATAATCTCTTTTTCATTCGACATACTTTATCTTAATCAGGATATTAATAAGGAACTAGCAGATCATGTAGCTTTTGGAATAATCCACTAATTTTTTAAAATTAAACACTTTCTAAAGATTTGCATCGAAGCGTTTTTTTTTATAGTGATTTTAATCACTGTCAGATATCATTATACTTGATCCAACTATGCCACGACCCCCCTGTGCTGGGTTTTTTATGTATATATACATCATATTTTAATGTTAAAAAATTAGTAATTATTATAAATTTTAATTGTAGTATTTTTGTAATAAAAATAAACTCAAAACACTACAGTAGGGTAATTTAGGGGACTTTGCGGCCCCCCGCCTCACCCACTCACCTTCCTTGCGGTGGAGGGAGTGTACGGGGGGATTAAATCTAACGTAAACTAACCTAATGGAATGGTGGGGGAGAACGATGAAACCCAACGTAAACTAACATAATGCAATGGGAGGACGAAACCTTACGTAAACTACTCTATAGGTGGGGGGTGGGAGAGAATTAAACCCAACATAAACTTATTCTAAGAATTTTATCATCGGCTACCAGACGCTTAGGTAAGAATATTTCCCACATCAAAGGTATCATTATATTATATGGCTCATAATCGTCTGTAATTTGATATGAGAACATTTGCGGCGCTGTCTGTGTATTATTAAATGTATAACTATAATTTCTAAGAATTTTACCATCGACTAGCAGACGCTTAGGTAAGCATATTTTTCAACATTAAAGATGTCGCCGTACAGTAATGATCATTGTCGTATGGATTTTATGAGAACAATGGTAACGTTTGTCGTTATGGCTTCATAATTTCTAAGAATTTTATCATCGACTACCAGACGCTGAGGTAAGCATATTTCCGACATCAAAGGTATCATAATATTATATCGCTCATAAGCGTCTGTAATTTAATAGGAAATAATTGTTGCGCTGTCTATGTATTATTAAATGTATAGCTATAATTTCTCAGAATTTTATCATTAGCTACCAGACGCTTAGGTAAGCATATATTCAACATCAAATGTACAGCTATAATTTCTAAGAATTTTATCATCGGCTACCAGACGCTTAGGTAAGCATATTTCCAACATCAAAGGTATCACCGTAAAGTAACGATTACTGTCGTATGCATTTTATGATAAAAATGACACCACTGGATGTGTTTCACGCCTACGTACAAGGTATGCNTATGATAAAAATGACACCACTGGATGTGTTTCACGCCTACGTATTTTATTCTTTACTATATAACCGGTTAAACACTTCTTGTCTTGTCACATTTGTTTTTAATTATCATTGACGTGCAGTTGTCTTTTTGAAAACCAGAAATTTATTTATTTAATAATTTACACGTATAAATAAAACCATGAACCAGCAAGCTCAATCGTCTTCTACACAAGGTATGCAGATTTTTCCAATTATAAACTTATTTTATTTTAATAAATTTATTTTTTAAATATTTTTAATTTTTAAATTCATTAATTTATTAAAAATAATAAATTATAGCCAATACCTAATTTTACTATCAATTTTATTTAAATTTACGATTAATTTTTTTATTACAAAAAAAATTTCTTTACTTTACTTTAATTTATAAAAAAATACTTTATTTCATTTGTGATTAAAGCTACTTCAGCGACATCTGTTTTGTCACATCAGGCGGCTAAGCGTAGTAGGGTTAACAACAGCGCGGTTAGGTCGAAAAGGTTACGTATGCAATTGACGGAAACCAGTGATTTCACCGAGATCGACTCCGCATTGGAGCGGGGANTGATTTCACCGAGATCGATTCCGCATTGGAGCGGGGGGCCGTTTGGTTTTATCGGAAGAACGTGGAGAATTTCGCGAGCTATCGAGATTTTCTGCGCGCTGTTAAACCCGATCTGGTGGCCAGACTCGCTGAAATCGTAGGTAACCGTCCAATCAAATATAATCTCAAATTGGAGGCCTCATACCATATACCGCGATCGGAAGCACCGCCCGAGGACCGTGCCTTTAAAACACGGGCTAGGGCATTGCTATCCGATACAGATATCGGGTGTGCGGTCGATGAAGATTTTGAGGTTATGCTCGCCGAGGAAGACGTGTACTCGGGGAGGGGAAGCGGCTTTACTCTATCGCATATCGACGGCCTTATGCTCAGCGTATACAAGTATACGCCCCTCGCCGGCTCATCATATATTCCTATCCCACCAGAAATTCACCATAGAAAAGCAATCATCAACTCACAGAATATCGATCAGTCTTGTTTCAAGTGGTCCATTTTGGCGAGACATGTTAGCGGGAGTAATAAATCTCGCGTCGAACGAAATTATTTTAACGAGGAACACAGGTATGATTTCACGGGGTTGACGTTCCCCACACCTGTGTCCCAAATTAAAATATTTGAGCGACGAAACCCTAACGTGTCTGTCAACGTGTACGGCTTGGAACGAGACGACGTTAAGATGAAGTGGTAGGTGTATCCTCTAAGAGTCGCCGACCAAGAGAAACAGAATCATTTTGACCTGTTGTACATCGGTGACTCTGAAAAATCACATTATGCATACATTTCAGATTTTTCAAAGCTCGTGCGCAACCAAAAAACCAAACACAAATGTCGTATATACACTTGTAAACGTTGCTTCACCAGCTTTGATGATCAGCCTAAAAAGCATATTCTTCGGGGTCATCAAGCGTTGGAGCAACCCAAGTTGATATGCGGCAAGAACAAGCCTATTTTACCTGATATGCCGGCAGAGGGCAGTAAGGTCGAATTTGACGCGTGGGTAAAGACGCAACGGTTACCGTTCGTCATCTACGCCGATTTTGAGGCCTTACTGGAGAAAACAGACGATCGTATGGGTGCATACACCAGGACTGTGCACACCCACCATCCCATGAGCTATGGGTTCATGGTGAAAACATCGGACGATGTACCCTCCGAGCTCCTCGAACGCTACGGTATACCGCAATCACCGGTGATATACCGTGGGTCCGAGGATCGCGAAGAGGTCGCCAAGGCATTTGTGATGGCTGTAACTGAAGTGACGCGCAACATTTCTAAATTGTTGCGCAAAACCAACGTTCCCATCCGAATGTCTGCCGATGATGTGCGCAGGCATGGGGAGAAAGTGGTATGCGACTTGTGCCGTACAGCATTCAAGGATTCCAACCCTAAAGTCGCAGACCACTGCCATTTATCGGGGCGATTCAGACAGACGTTGTGCAATGCATGTAACCTGAAAGTAAAGACGGTCAACTTTGTGCCGTGCTTCTTGCACAATCTTTCAGGTTACGACGCGCATTTCATCGTCACTGAATTGGGGTACGACGATCAAAGGATTTTGGTCATACCGAATTCCGAGGAGAAGTATATTTCGGTCACAAAACATGTAACCAATAACTTCTCCATACGGTTTGTCGACACCTTCCGGTTCATGGCCTCCTCCCTGTCCACTTTGGCCGGTAACCTAATGACGCCCGACTTTGTTAAATTCCGGGAGACGGCTAAGGTGTTCCGTNAAATTCCGGGAGACGGCCAAGGTGTTCCGCCCGGAAGACATGCCGTTGGTGACGCGTAAGGGCGTATACCCCTACGAGTACACTGATAGTTGGATTAAATTGGACGAAACNGATAGTTGGGCTAAATTGGAAGAAACGGAACTACCACCTCAGGACGCATTCTATAGTCAGTTAAGTGAGTCGAATATCGATGATGATGACTATAGACATGCCACGGAGGTGTGGAACCGTTTCGGCTGTTCAACCCTCGGTGAGTACAGCGACCTATATCTTAAGATCGACGTGTTGTTGTTGGCTGATGTGTTTGAGAACTTCCGCGACATCTGTATTTCAACATACAATTTGGACCCGGCGCACTATTACACCGCGCCTGGTTTTAGCTTCGATTGTATGTTGAAATACACCAGGATGAAGCTGGAGCTCTTGAACGACTACGACATGCTACTGATGGTGGAACAGGGCATTCGTGGTGGGTTAGTGCAGGCTGTCAAGCACTATGCAAAGGCCAACAATCCTAAGACAGCCGATTACGATCCGTCAAAACCAGACTCCTGGATCGTGTATCAAGACTGTAAGTAATCTATACGTATATATAAACGCGCAATAATTGAGCGGTGCTTTAAAAACGTTTAATGTATACAGGCAATAACCTTTACGGGTGGGCTATGAGTCAGCCCATGCCGTACGGTGGCTTCCGGTGGTATAAAGGAACAGACCCTCTGGCTGACCTCCAATCGTTGTCGGACACTGGTAATACGGGGCGTATATATGAAGTGGATGTTTCGTATCCACAAGAGCTGCATGACGAGCACAACGACTTGCCGTTCTTGCCTGGCAACGATGTACCACCGAGTTCCAAAGAGACCAAACTCATGGCCACTTTGAAACTCAAACAGCGGTATGTCGTACACTATGTCAACTTAAAACAGGCAATCGCACACGGACTGCAAGTCGATAAAGTATGTGTAATTAACCTATAAACTATAAGCGATGATACTAATATAAATATTTGTACTGCAGGTGCACCGCGTTTTAGAGTTTCAACAAAGTGCTTGGTTGAAACCATACATTGAGTTGAACACTGAAATGCGGAAACAGGCGGCAAATGCTTTTGAAATAGCATTTTTCAAACTAATGAATAATGCCGTCTTTGGTAAGTGCATGCTCAATGCTAAAGTGGGTTATTCGATAATTTTTTACATTTTATAGGGAAAACAATGGAGAACATGCGGAAACGCATCCGTATTGAGCTAATCTCCAGTCCCGAACGTCTAAGCAAGCTCGTAAACCAACCAACCTTCAACGACTGTATCAAATACGGTGAAAGGTTGTGCGCTGTCATAATGGACACAAAGATTGTCCAGTTTATTAAACCAATATACGTCGGTTTAGCAGTGCTTGACATTAGCAAGACGCTAATGTACAAGTACTTCTATGACGTATTGAAACCGCATTATGGCGACGCAATCGAATTGGTTTACATGGATACTGGTGAGTACAACCGCACAAAATAGAAATATTTTAAAATTTAGAAATTATTTAGTAGAAATATTTTTTATAATATTTATATATTTTTCATTTTTCTCAGACTCCTTCATATACCTGCTCAGAGTCGGCGACTTCTATCAGGATTTAGCTGATAGCCCCGATTTACTGGTGCACGTGGACGCATCTAGCCTGCCCAAGGATCACTCTTGCTACTCGACCGATAGAAAGAAGATGCCCGGCCTGTTTTCAGACGAAACCGGTGGCCTTACCCTCTTTGAGATCGCTGCACTTCGATCAAAGTGCTACGCATATGACATGGAAGGCAGCGAACTAATCAAATCTAAGGGGATCCGCGGGCACGTCGTCCGGAACCATCTGTCTTTGGACGATTACAAACGATGTTTGTTCGAAGACGATGGCGATGGCGACGATGTGTCAAAACGAGCATTGGCTGGAGAGAATGCCCGTGTGGTCATCGGAGCTGTACGCGATGGTGAGACTCTACCGACATTATCGCTGCCATACACTCCGTACCGACAGAACGTGTCAATCCGTTCGTTCGAGCATGAAGTACGCACTTTACGTACAACCAAGTTGGCGCTTAACCGTTTCGACGATAAGCGCTATACGCTCGAAAACAGGATCGACACGTTGGCTCACGGGCATTATGCTATACCACCACCACCACAGGGAGATTAATACAAATATAGTAGTATTTAAGTGATTCTCGTTGGAAAAAAATATTGTTTAATAATTTGTAAAAATATGTGTACTAGTATAAATAGTTTTAAGATTTTTTTTGTTAAATAATTGTAAATAAATGTTAGTAATACACATGTAATCGTATATAGTTTTAAAATGTAACATATGAAAAAAAAAAAAGTAAATATACTTATATTTTTAATTATTAAATAAAAAAAACTCGTGTTGTATTTGTAATTGTCTATTTATTCAACTAAATGTTTTATTACAATAATGAAAAAATATTTTATAATAATAAATATCAAAAAAAAAAAAAAAAAATTATAGGCATTTTATATAATATCGATTGAATCTATCCATTTATTATGTGAATTATCCAAACCAACAAATTTGACAAAACATTTGTCTTTATTCTTCTTAATGATCTTTTCCACTAAATAAACTTCTGGAAACTGAGTCTTGCTAAGTTCGTGCTCATAGAAACAACCATTTATAGGTCTGTTGTTTTCATCTGTCAGTTCGTACACGACAGGTTTTGTATCACGAATTTTTGCGATTGTAAAGACTTCCGTTGTCCAATTTTGTGTGTATCCTTTTGAAAATACTGCTTTATGTTTACTCAGACGAACTTTATCTCCAATATTAAACGTTTTATTATATTTTAAAATAGGTAGCCGTTTAAAACTGACATTTCCAGGATTACGTGATGCTATACTAGGAGTTGTTCCTATGGCGCTATGTTTTGTATTATTGTAATTTGTTATTAAATCTGCTATAATGTTTATCCAACTATATGATCTATTGGTAGTAAATTTTTTCCACATTTTTTCTTTAAGTGTTCTATTAAATCGTTCCACAACAGCCGCTTTCATTGTAGAGTAGGTTGAATAATGATTTATATTTTTGTTCTTCATGAGCATCCGAAAATGTTTGTTGAAAAATTCTAAACCTCGGTCTGTTTGCAAGTTTTTTGGAGATCTATTGATCAAGACTTTTTCAAAAGCCGACTTGACTTCTGTACTAGATTTATTTTTTAAAGGCACAGCCCACGCATATTTTGTATAAACATCGATTATCGTTAAAATAAAGGTAAAATTTTTATTTTTTGTAGAGTATTTTTTCATATCTACTAAATCTGCTTGCCACAAGTCATCTTTGCCATACGATACAACTCTTCTTCTAGGAAATATTTTTCTAGCCGGTCTATGTAATTCATTTGCTACTTTCTCTGCTACTTTACTCATGATATTACACCTAGTTCTCGTAACTCTTCTTCTATTGACAGTATTTCGTTTCCCACACCTGTATTTCCAGCACTTCTTGCAGCGTGTAAAAGTTCTAATCGAACTATGAGTTCATTAGGATCGTTCCAATATACGTATTCTTTAGGTCTTTTGTTTAAAATTTTGTAGGTTAACACACCACTGCCTGTTTTCGGAGGAAACAAGTTACTAATGATGAATTTATATTTATAACCTACATTACATTTCAATTTTCCATCTCGACCTAAATGGACATTAGTGTAAAGTAGTAAAGTTTTATAATCCGATAAATCCATTTTATTGAATGAACCAACTGCAGGTTTACTTTTAAATA
>NW_026099753.1:0-23522 GCF_025091365.1 Daktulosphaira vitifoliae | reverse complement strand
TCGGGATTTCAGAATGATATACTTGACCAAAGTTTTTTATTTTCCGTTCCTAACAATGTTTTGAAAGGTTTTTTCTACTTTTTTTGAGCTACAACCATGCTTATCATTTTAGCATACTAAATCCCCATAAAACGACTCAGTAATTTAGTATTCCTGTTATAAAATGTATAGTCATTTATTGAGTGATATTTGTTGACCAAATTATAATATAAATGGGATAATTTGTAAAAAATGTAGACTACATAAAAATAAGCTATTGTTTTTTTAAATTTTAGTTTTATGTTGGTTTAAATATATTTATGTTGAGCTCAACTATATTTCTCCTGTCGTACTTACAATTGAATTTAATTAAATAGATACAATTTTTGTAAACCGTTTCCTTATACAAACATGCTCATTTTGTAGTTAAACATTCACGGATTGACAACAAAATACAACACTACGTATTGTTGATGTTGTTTAGTACTGATTTATGTTTGCTTAATGATTGCATTCATTTACTATATCAAATACATTATGCAATATAAAAATTGATTTTTATCTACTTCATTACATCATTCTGAAATAGATTACAATGTCTAAATTTTATCTTAAAATTTACTGGTAAGTACAGTACTATGCCACCTGAATAATTACTAGTACGCTATATTTTTATTCATAGACAAAATGGACTCGACAAAAACTCATAGATTCATCGAGAAATTTGATACTTTAAGTAAGCGTTTCTTTCAGCCTTACTTTGGCAACTATTATCTCAAAAATAATTACACCTAAGTGAACGCGTAATTGTCTAGGTATTATAAACTACATTATAGAATTTGAAACTTGATGCTACTATGCGAATATATGGCAGTTTTATACGACAATACAATGCTGATACATGTAATAATAGTGTATAGAATAGTATCTTATGTAACACTCAATTTATATTTTATTTTGATTTTAGTTTTTGATTAATATTGTGTTGGCAAAAAAATACTGGAAATACAAAATATTGAACATAAAACTTTATAAACTTATTTTAAAATGTATTCTACTTCAATAATATGCTTGTATTATATTTATTTTATATACGATATATGGTAAAAATATTTTATATTTTTTTAAAGAGATACCATTGAAAATATAGATATTTTTTTTATGAGGAAAAATTATCACGAAATTTGAACTTGTTATACTGTTTTAAGATGTTTTCTGAAATGTGATAAAAACGTACCGGTGAACAATTTGAAATGGTATATACTTATATTGTTTATTAACTCTTGGGATTCTTTTTTCGTTTGTTCGGGTTTACTTAAAATTAAAACGCTCCCTCGCCAGATCGTTTCTGAATGAAAAACTAATAGATTGTTATTATAACGTATTTGTTGTGGTTCTTGCGGTAAGTTTAAAGGAGTAAGCAAAGCTGTTTGCCGGGCGGGTAATGTATGTCAGAGCATATGTGTGGGTGGACCGATATATTAAAGAGCAAGAGGTATGCTATTGACAACCGAGTGCGATGTTTTTGTCTGCCGTTTCCATCCTTTGCCTTTCTTGTTCACTTTCACCTTCGCCTGTATGTCGACAATCTGCCGAGCGTTGTCACTTAATGTAAACACCCTATACCTCTGCCACCACATCGTTATCAAGTAATGGATTTTTGGTAATGTACATCATATTATAATAAATTCAGTGCTTAATGTGTTTTTATAAAGCGTGTGGCTTCCTTTAAACGACGCGAACAAAGCACTGACTACAAGAACGTTGTATTATTCGGGATTGCATAGATTCTCACCAAACAAAATTTATTTTTCTAGGTTACAATTTCTCTTACAAAAACAGTTTAATTTCTAAAATCAATCATAATGACATACTTTTAAAAATAGTGTCATTTGGATAAATTTTTAATAAAATATTTGTCGGAAATAAGGCTAGAGCACTAAAATGTTGTCGAGAAAGAGAGCTGTAATGATGTAACTACTTTGGGGGTATATTATTCATTATAAAAATATAATGAACAGAAGAAGGTTTAACTCAATTAATTTAATAACGTGAAATTGATAATTTTTTTTTTTTTTTCATAACTAATTTTAAATTTTAAATAATGTCTTGTGTACTAAAAATAAATTTAATTTTAAGTTACTTTTCAATTTCTTTTTTTATTGATTTAATATTTGTCAAATCTTAAATCGCTATTATTATATTTATCGCTTATTATTTAATATGTTTATAGAATATAACAGTTTTAGCTTTAGACTAACACAATATAAATTCATTTATTCTATAAAGGTACAAATTAAAAATATGAGTTATGAAAAATTGTATTTGTTAGTATTAAAAAATATATACATTCAATACCTATATACACCATATGATGTTCTGTTTGTTAAAAAAAATAATCATTTTAAATTTATTATATCCATAAACTTGCATAAAACAATATTGAGAACAAAACATAATTATTTATTTTTATTTGGAAGGTTAAAATAATTACAAAAAGGTTTTTCTGATGGAACTCTATTATTTATTTTTTAGTCCTTTGCGTTACTTTTTATTTCAATGATTCCGATATTTTTTCATATGCCTTACAATACTTTGCATGATTCGGAGAAAAATAATTGCGTTTGTACTATATAATCTAAAGCCAATTAATTCTATTCTTTTGAATTAAAACAATATTGTTTTTCCTTGAGCTAAAAAAGTAAATTACAAGTTATGTAGAAAAATAATAGTATTTTATTCAATAAAAAAACTTTTGTAAGTACTAAAAATATAAGCCAGCAAGATAGTTTCAATTTTATTTCGATAAGTATATTGATATTTAAAATATTATATAATTTTGTGTAAAACGAAAATATTTATTAGATTAGCCTCTGATGAGTTGTTATGTAACGGATGTTTTATGAATTTTTATTTATTATTTTCACTGATATTATATACATTTTTTTTTATTTAAAATAATTCAATATCAAGTCATAATAGTACAACAATTCGCATAAATACTACTTATAAATAAACATTTGGTTATTTCATTAAAATTTATATACACTTTATATTACATTACTTTTATAAAATTCTTGTATTGCGTTTTTAAGTAAGCCGTTCTTATATTTTTAACGGATGTTAATTCACAAGGTTGTCGTAGGTTTAACAACGTAATTATTTTTGAAAAATGTTTATAATGGTTATTAAGGTTGTTATTTATGTATGATATCTGAGCTTATGTAAATTTATCCAACATTAAAAAAGTTTTTGGGCGTTTATAGTTACCTTAACATCATACTCGCACTACTGAATAAATGAAGAGTAATTTTTTGATTTAGTTTAAAATGACTGAATTTTCTTAAAATGTTAGGTACGTTCAGTAAAATGATAGGTTGTCATCATCACAATTATTTTTATTTTTTAAATTANATGATAGGTTGTCATCATCACAATTCTTTTTATTTTTTAAATTAAATGAATGAAAATTGTATTATGAGAAAACAACAAAGAATAATGCCATTGGCATTTGCTAAATAAATTGTGTTATTTCACTTGTAAAATAATGGAATACAATGCATAGTATTTGTATTTTTTATTAGTTTAATTTTAATAGTTTATAGTTAAGTTGATTTAATAAAATCTAAATCACTGATTTAATCAAGTTATTTCTTATCGAAAAATTAAACATTTTTTTTCATTATTTCTATATTTATTTAAATATCTATTATTTAAAACATAAATTCAGCCAATGATTTGGAAAAAAATTAATAGAAGTTTGTTGTTATAAAATAGAATTGGTAGTAAAATACATAAAAATGGTAATCTTGTTTTTGCACATGGATGAAATAAGTATTTCAAGAAAAGTATTATTTGAAATAAAATAAAAACGCTATCAAATATCTTGTTTTATTATCGAAAAGGTAGGTTGAAACATTTAAATCGATTTTCATACACACCGAGTATGAAAATTTACAGTAAGTAAACGTTGAATTGTATAGAAATGTAGTTTATTTAAAATTCTTAAAGTAATACCTAAATAGAATAAGAAGTATTAGAATTTGCACAACAAAACAATATTTGAAGCCATTTCAAATTGTTTNAAATTTACAGTAAGTAAACGTTGAATTGTATAGAAATGTAGTTTATTTAAAATTCTTAAAGTAATACTTAAATAGAATAAGAAGTATTAGAATTTGCACAACAAAACAATATTTGGAGCCATTTCAAATTGTTTTAACACTTATTGAAAAATAAGAAATTTTTGAAGATAATACGTTTATTTTTAAACAAAATATTATTGCTTATGTGCTCTAATTCAAAAATGTGTGAATTAATTTGAAGTATATGGTTTTGTAGATGGCATAGTGAATTCCGTCGATAGTTTCTACAGACAATTTATGAGGTTGAAAATGCAGTAATCTAAAATCGTTTAAGGTGTATATTAAGTACCGAATTTTCCATAACTGACTAAATTTTCCCATTAAGATACAGTTAAGTTTAAACGAAAAAGATATGCAAATTTCAAGTTATTGACATTTAAATCATGCATAATTTCAACGATGTGCGTAGTTAAACAATTATTAATTGTAATCTAATTTATTTACAGAATGTCAGGGAATATCAAATATGAGCATAACTATGCCAGCAGCCGTCGCGTCTGGCGAATCTGTCAAAATGACGTGTACGTATAATTTGGGAACCGATCCTTTGTACACAGTTAAATGGTACAAAGGCAGTAAAGAGTTCTTCAGGTATGTACCGAAAGAATTGCCACATACACGAGTGTTTCCGTGGCCTGGAATCAACGTAGACGTAAGTAATCGAGAGGTTTTTTTAAAGTTAATCAAATAAAATAAGTTTTAACAAAACGAAATGAAAATAATAATTTTTATATCAATTATTTTGTATGATGTTTTTTATTATAAAATTACAAACGCATTTTGCTCCAAAAGCTTTGATGGTTTAATATTTCTACATAAAACACTAATTTACAAAGCCAATTAAAACGGAATTGATTTTTTTCACGAAGCATGCAAACAATTCAGTTTTGAAATCTACGGCATTCAACCCTTCGTATTTTTATTGCCTTTAAAATTTATTAATTAGCGATCGCTATATCGTCAAAATATTCTTACAAAGCGGTTCATACATAGGTCATTGAGTACATCACAACTAAAGTTTAATGTATGACTGTAATAATATTATGGTTGTGCAATAAACGTGTTAGGGCCTATTTAAATCAGTAATACATGTTTGAATTTAAAACGGCGTGCGATTAACTTTTGGTGCGGTGTAAAGCATAACGGCATCGAAATACACATTGGTATACAATGGAGATTTATCACCTGTTCATTGATGCAAATGGCAACCGTATTATTCATGTTTTCCTATAATTTCATTTTTGCCTGAACACAACCATTCCCTTACTTTCATTCAAACTAGTATAAATGTATAAAATTATTTTTTAACAACCGCTTCCCCGCCTATAAGTTCAAAATCACTATTTGACTGAAAACCTATGTAGATTTTAATTGTAGTGTGGTTAAGAATGGGTATAAGGTATAAGTGGGTAAACGTTATTAGTAGAAACCAGTAAGAGCTGCTTCCGCACTTACTATTATCTCGCTCTATATATATTAAAATGCTTGTAACTTAATATGTACTCGTACTAAGTTATCAGTTAAATTTGGTTTGCCTGTGTATTTCGTTAATGAACTTTTTATAGCTAATTTATAAACGAAAAAATCTCTGAAAAGTAGTATCTTACCTTCAACAGACAATGAGTGTAATGTAAATAGCACAAAGAATATTATATGTGCTTTCTTTTACTTAAACTCTATGCTGATAGGATATTGGCTATGATATGTTATTATTATTATTATTTGTTGTATCATAAGACGTTTTTTGGAGGTCTTCCCATTTTCTAATCATTTTACACGTCATAACCTCTATAAACTTGACATCACGTTGGAATAGTGCTGCAAAAGTTTTTTTTAAATTGAAAGGAAAACTTTATCTTGTTCAAACAAAATATTTCAAAATTATTCAAGTACTTTTTTATGTTCCTAAAACCGATGAATCTTAGAAAATATAACATTAAGAAACAATGGAATGTTTATAAATTAAAGTTTCTATGGACACGACATAATGGTGTCTTTATCAACCATTTTATTTCAGGCAATGAAAAAAAAATCAAATTAAGTTTAATTAAATTAAACTATTATTATTCTTTTTTGTTTAAACATTATAAAAAGTAAAAATTAAATTAATTTTGAATGAAATTCTTTTTAGATAAAATAAAACAAATGATATAAGTGTATTTTTAAATTTGGAGTTTTGTATTATGATTTTAATAAAATTAAAAAAAAAAGTTTTATAAAATATTTACTGTATAAAAATGTATTTGAATTTATTAAAATATTTATCTATAATCATTAATATGTTAAATTTTTCACCATTAGCATACAAATTATAATGCAACATTTCGAGAGAAAAAGATTATCAAATTAACTTTATGAGATTAACTAGTTAAATTGGGTCACCTCCTTTTCCACCAAAATATAATTGAATATTATGTCTGATATTTTATAAGAAACCATATACACTATTAGGGCAAATCACTAGATTTCTCATAAAATACTGTTTAGGTTAAGAAAATTATTTTTTTTATTTCTTAGTTTTATAAATTTCTTAATATATGAGCCATTAGTTACATTTTTAATTCAATCCTTACTTCTTATAAGAGTTAACACTCTTAAGTAAACACTTAACTTTGTTAAATGGATACATACATATTGACTAGCTTAATTATATATTAAATATAACAATTTACCATTTAAAAGTATTAAAACTACTTATAATATTATCCTAAATTTCTGTGAACATTATCAATAATACTAAATAAATTATTTAAACTTATTTTTGCGAAAATTGGAAATGACTTTTGGCGAAAATCGAACTCGCNTATTTTTGCGAAAATTGGAAATGACTTTTGGCCAAAATCGAACTCGCTGATAAGAAAGAAGGTAATTTTAATTGAAAATGGCCATCCCCGTTAAATCGATCTATCAAAAAATTTCGTAGTAGCTAGTATTGTAATTAATAATGTTTACCTTGTTTTCAAGTTTAATGTAGTGTTACGGAATTACTAAAGCGAATGTTAATTATATTAAACTAGTGTAGTAAAATTATATTATCCTATTGAAATTTTAGGTTAGTCAGTCCGGTCCTAATCAAGTGGTTCTCAGAGATGTTCAAAGGTACTTATCAGACAAATATCGATGTGAAGTGTCAGCAGACGCTCCTTCATTTCACACGAAAATTGTATCAGCGTGGTTGCACGTCGTATGTAAGTATAAAAACCATATCATGTGTGAGACATTATAATTTTATAAATGCTCTAAGCTCTAAATCTTCACTCAACATAACTTTGTGAGGTATTAGAAAACGTTGTCGGTGGATAAAGTTTAGTGAATATTACTTATTGAATGAAAAACTTATTCGAATTAACTGAAAATTGTATTTAAGGTTCGACAATTTCCAACTTTCCAAATTCAATTAAATTATTGAAACACAATGTCAGATTTGGTCTAACTTTGACTGACACATAATGGTTTATTAAACTTATTTTCCTATGACAAAATAATGGCTATAAAATCTAATTTAATGAGAGAATAATAATTTCCACATCGGAATAAAATTATAAAAACGTGTAACTTATTCATTATCTTGAAATAAAAAATAATAATTATTTTTAACGTCACTTTTTTTGTTAATATAAATCTTATAAGAAAATTTTGTACTTTTTAATATTTAATTAACAGTGGTTTCGAACTAAATTGTAATTATGTGAATGTTTCCGTGATAAGCTCTTCTTGTATCTAAGTCAAATTTAGATATGTGTACCCCAAAAAAGTTATTATTATTTATTAAATTTTTTTTGCTTATTATTTTGAAAAAAATATAAATATAATTCTAATTAGCTTCAATCTTATTATGGTGACTTTAAATCAGTCATAGGCTATAACTTCAGGTGTAGAAATATGAATTTTATTGAGGCAAAAGAAGTTCAGCCAAAGTGTATAATGATGAAATCTCAAAATCTAAATGTCATAAATGAATTTTGTAAACGTAGACCGTAAGTACAGTGTTATAACTAGGTCGAACTAACATTTAGTAGCAGTCACATATAATAATAGCAATCAATTATTTATTTCAAAATTTTAAAAAATTGATGAGAAAAATATTTATTTTTTTTTTAAATAATTTATATAATTTTATTTTTAGTACATAAAAGTAATTATAGAGTTGCTGGATTTATATATTGAATGATCTTTGTGTAATTGATCTAAGATAACTATAACAATATATAGTTTTATAAGTTTAATTTAAAAAAATCAGTTCGTGCTAAATGAATACGGTTTGCCGGGTTAAAATTGTTATTTAAATAAAACCGTTATGGAGGTATCTATTACTGATATTGATGGAAGAATTCTTAGTCTAAACATTTAAAATTTTATTTTCGATGTTTCACATTGTTAAAATATATAATATTAAAACATGTTATTTTAAGGGGTATAATAAGCACTTAAATATATTTCTTTGATATCCAATAAATTTTTCAGCATATAATCGCATATTATAATTTGTAAAATTTTTACTGAGCCCCTACAAACAAACAATAAATTTATCGACCCCTAAATCATATATTCCCATATGCTTCATATAAAATTTTATATTTAAAAAAGTTGACCCCTTTGTACTTTTAGATTGAGATAAATTTAAATATTTATATAAACTTGAAATTAGCGATCGTTTGTAAAGTCACAAATTCCAAGAACCATCTTTAATTCGTATTATTGACTGTTCGTCTTTTTTTTATAAAGATAATTCGAGAGTGAATCTTTTTTCACAAAATAGTGTCAACAACTCATTATTTCTGAAACTGAATTTTTGATAAGTAAAATGGGGAAAATAAATACAATTAAAATTGATTTTTTATCAGTTTTTTACCTCCCCAAAAAACTCACTGTTATCAGTTTGAAATCGTCGTTAGATTAGTGTTAGCTCTCCAACTACATACATACATACATACATACATATATATGTAATGATTTAATAAGCATACTACCCCGATTTTTTCGTTATATAATGATTTTTTTATAATAACGTATAGATTTAATTTAATTTATTTTTATAAACTATTGCAAAGTTTATCAAGAGAAAAATAAAATTGTGACTGGTAGTTAACTATATTTGTATTACTACTTTTTGAGATATTAGAATTCATTATTTTCAAACATACAAAAAAATTTTAATTAAAATTCATCAAATGGTAATTAAAAATATTCTATATTCATAATAATTGCATTCATGAATATGAATTAGAAGTAGTTTATTTATTAGAAGTACTCGTTATCGTTCTACGAGGAATCATGATTTATGCAGTTTCTTTTATGTAATACTGTTTTCAACTAGCCAATTTACATTGCAGTATAGTTTGAAATATTTTGTGGAAATAATTACAAAAAATCCTGGTTGACAACCACTTAGTAAAATAATCATCATGGTTGAAGGAAAGCCTTTGTCACATACCATTTTTGACAAATCAGACGGTCTTTCAAAAATAAAACAACACAATGATTGGGTCATTTCTTTCATTTAAATAATGTCACCTTTTGATTTCGAGTTAAAATATTTTTATGATCATAATAATACCTGAAAAGTTTATACGTAAATAGAATATGAAAAAATAAACAAACCACCTTCAGTTATTATAATAAAGAGTCAATAACTTAAAAAAATACTAATATTTAATATGGCAATATTTAATTAAAATGAGTAAACAAAAAAGTTTGAAATGAAGGAATACATTTTTTTCTCCTAAGTTAAGACATTAAAAAAAAAATTAAAAGATTAAATTTTATAAAATAATGTATAAACCTCATTTATTTCAAAATAAGTATAAAATGTAATATTTACAGTTATATTAGACTTTTAACACAAATCAAAATAGTTTTTTTTAATTCCATGCTCAAAATAGAGCATAAAAATAAATCTATTTCATTACTCAATATTGATGAATAAAAATATTTTATATCCCACCAAAACAAAATTCAAGTCTTATAAAATGAATAATAGACTTAAAATAGAATTTTTAAAGTATACTAAAATATAATATAAAAGTATAATAGCTTTTATAATCTATATTATGTATATAATTGATTTAATATTAGATCAATGATTTTGTAACGACTAAAAAACACTTCAAAATGATCCAAGATTTGATAACTATTTAACATTGTTTTATGACTAAAATTACATTATTAATTTTTATATTAGATATTACCATAGTTTATTTTATGTTTCAATTTGAAAAACTTAATTAGATAGTATTTTAAAAAAAGAAAAAGTTTAGGACTATTTATTTTTTAAATTATAGAACAGGACTTATGAATAATAAAAATATATTTTGTACTTTTAAAGTTATTGTGTGAGTTCATGAATTACTTTGTATTTAAAATTGTATTATTATAAATGTAAAACTTAATAGTTTTTGTTCTTATTTTTATTGATATTATTATTTTTTTAGGGTTCCTTTTTCTATATCATTTATACTAGAGTTTATAAATAATTAGTATACTATATATATATCAATTTTATCTTTATCTGTTTTATAGATTTAAAATGGCTGTAAAATGAGCATTTATCTGTAAATACTTATTTACTAAACGGTCGAAAAACTAACTATAACTATAAGGTTTCTATTAATAAAACTAAACCCTAATAGTTTTCCGGAATTAGAGATATTTTAAATTAATATGTTGATGCTGTCCAATAATCAACATATAGTTTATAATATACTATAATATTTATTGTAAATTAAATACGAAATCAATTTGAATTGATGTGGTTGCATTGCACATACAATACGATATATTACATACGGTAGATTGGCATTTTGGAAAGAACAAAATAAAAGTTTCAGTCAAAATTCGTTTTGTTGGTCTTTTTTTGAAGTAAAATCACGTTCAACTAATTTGCATTGCCTTTAATTCTCCATGGTAAAGCTAAAGAGTTCAAAACGAGATATTTTCGTTTTTAAATGGTATTATAATCCTTTGCGTGTTCTAATGCAATTCTAAAAACTGAAAAAATTAGCTTTGTAAAAATATTTTACTATATTGAGTCAAATTTAAAAGAAAAAACATTTAATAAAAACCAGGACGCAAAAATATAATTCTAGTTGTTTTTATCTGTTAAAGTCATAGTGTATTTCAGGGGAAAGAGAATAATGTTACCACATTTTTCAAATTAAACTGAAAGCTCAAAACATGTTTTCTCATACTATTTGTCATTTTATTTGTTTTGGATTTCTTCAAGTTTTTGTAGACAAAATTGTGTTCTCAGGATTAAAATCTACACAAGATGACGTTCGTTTAAACTACAAACCCCAGCTGGCATTAACGACTAGCTTGGATAAATATTTTTTGAGTATACGGTTTTATATCATTATCTTTTTTAAAATCGACACTATAGAAGTAGTTATTTGGTCTGATAAAAATCGGTCAGTTGTTTTTTATACTATTTAATTTTGGTGGTGAATTTTGATAAAAAATATACATTAATATAATATGTTGTTTTGAATTCATATTTAAAAAGTAAAATGAGAGTTGTCAACTAGCATTGAAATTGTTTTTTAGTCATTATCAGTCAAAGATAATAATAACATAATGACGAGTGTATGTGGTTTATATAATAACTTGGTGCTTAAACGTATCATTCTTGATAAGCTTTGAAACAATAAATCGACTACAATTTGATCATATATGACTTTCTTTTTTTTTTAGCCTGATGTACTTTGAAGATTTAGGTTTATTAGCAATCTTTTTTTCTATATAGAATTTTAAAAGTCAAGTGACTTTATTTTAAAAGAAACAATTATTAGAGAGTTTTAATATTTAATTTGATACATTTTTATTAATAGCATTAGGACATAAGTGTTGTCAATTTTAATTGATAATAAGTAAAACCATACAAAGAATTTACAAATTTGATTACCGAATATTTTATTTAATTTTTTAATTTTCTTACTAAAATAAATGGTTGGTCTTATACATCACATGCGCCACCCATCTAAGGGACACCTGCAATTTTCTCAGATCACATTACTAACAACCATTAAGGCATTAGTACGGTTTGCTATCTTAAACTTAAGATAAGAGGAATCAATTATGGTTATATGATGATGAGGCAAACAAATAGGTTAAGTTGAGGAGCAAAATTAAGTACAAAGTATTATTGCCAAATATCTTTTAATAAGTAAGTAATTATCAAGGCTCATAACTTTAGCGTTTGATTTTTTTTTTTGTCAGGTTATAGGCATTCTTACGTAAGTTATATATTTTTCCAGGAAACCAATAAGCTAAATACAAAATTTTATATTTCATATTTCGAAATTCAAGTAATATTTTGATTATTTTGCGTTTTTAGTACCGAAATTAAAAAAGAATATCAAATATATAAAACAAACAAATTTTTTTACAACTATAGTAACGAAAAAAATTTGATACTAAAGCAGCGCAAATTTATCTTTAATTAAATAAATAAAATATATATTTACACATACTTCTACCTTACATTCAATGATTTTTATTTAAGCTTGTTTATTTAAATATGATCGCGTATTGATTTTGTCTAAAATAGATTATTATTATTTTTATCAAAATATTTATGGACCGACCCGATTGCAGTCTTTAGTAATTGTATAAACTATATCGAAATAGAATAAGGATTTTTGGTGGTTTTGTTCAAAAGTTGAATTTATTCAATTTTTTTTATAAATAATCGTGAAAATTCATCTTTGAAAAGCGTAGAGAAATATGTTAAAAATGATAATATTTCACACATTTTTTTAATCTGAAATTTTTATACTAAATATATTTTAATATATAGACTGAGGAAGATATGCCAGGATATATTATTTTTCGTCATTAAGCATTTCTCTACCATACTACTTGTCCAATAGATGTAAAAACAGTTTTGAAGAAATTCTTTTGGTGAGACTATTTTTTCACGTTTAATACATTTAACAAATATCTAAATTGCCATTAAAAAAATCAAGTTGATACAATTATGAGGGATAAGAGGTTAAAAATATTTAACCACTTTTATTTGAAAAATATATACTACTCGACAATGCCAAAAAAAATTCTGAAAATTGTTATTATTATAGGAGATTGTCTGGTATCTGGTACAAGTCAGCCATAATACTCGTCCCGTTCATCAATAGCTCTTAGCCAAAAACTATCTTTGACTCCTTAATATGTGAAAGAGGGCCACCGCTTTTGTAACATATTAAGTTTGGAAAATATAAGGATGTAAAAATGATTGTTTTTTTCATTATTATTTTAGAAGAAACCTAACGAATTGACAAACGATAAATCAATCCACTTGTATAAGGGTAAATTTTTAATCTGGAGAGAGACCTATTAATTATTTCATTAATACTTTTCCCAGTTGAATAAAACTTTAAAATAAATAGTTTCATTAAGTTTTAGTTTTTATTTTTATAATATAGTATGTTAAAACTGTTGATTAAAATTGTATTCATCTCGAGAATGGGATAAATCGTTAACATTTCGTTATTCATTGTTTTCAACTTTTTTTCCTAAATCAACTCTTTAAGACAGATCTTAACTGAAATAGAAGCTTGAAAAGTAGTTCCTCCTAAGAGTTTAACAATGTTTTACTCTGGTTGTCATTCAAATTTCATTAATGAATTCTGTTAATATTGACTTAAAATTAATCGAAGTTTAATATCAAATCCTAAGAAGTTTATAAGCCACAAAGCAATACTCGGATCTTAAGTTGCTCTTAGAACTTTGAAAATAAAAAAAAGTTTTTATTTATGTTTTGCTGTGTTTTACAGATCCTCCGATTGGACGACCAATACTGTCACTTGAAAAGCGGCATTACACAATTGGTGACAAGTTGAAGGGTAATTGTACATCACCACCATCCAGTCCACCATCGAACGTTACTTGGTATCTCAATGATAAATGGGTAAGAAAATTGTACAGACTAATTTTTTCTAATTCTAATTCTAATTAAAGGGAAGTAGGCTGTATGAAATGAGTAAAATATATTTAAATAATATAAATAATTAACATAAATCATAAAATCTTATATATATACTAATATGGGTAGGGGGACATTTAATACTAGTGCCACAGTGGTGCAAGGACAAAAAAATAATAATATATGTAAAAGTCATAAAATAATGACAAATAATTTTGGAAATTAATCGCTCTTTATTAAAGAAGACTGCAGGTGAAGCGCGAGTCTATTTATTTTTATCTCTAAGCACTAACAAACTTCTTTTTCTCTTCCACCTTCCTATAAAAATGCTTATATATATATATTTAAAAGTTATTGAAATTTTAAAATAAAAGGAAGGATAGGAATAATTTTTTTTTTTTTTTTAATTATATAATGTAAAATAATCATAATTTATGTGTTATATATTTTTAAAGATTATGCTGAAGTCATAGTTAAACAATCACTATATAATTAATTGAAATCGATGTAATTATCTTAAATATAAATTTAATGTTTTCTTTCTTTTATTTTATTAATAAAAAACCCAGCACAGTGGGGTCGCGGCACAATGGGGACGTGGCATAGATGGATCCAGTATAAATGATATCTCACAATGATTAAAATCACTATCATAAAAGACACTTCGATACAAATCTGTAGGTTATGTTAAATTTAAAAAAAAAATGGATTATTCCAAAAGCTACATGATCTCTTATTTCGTTATTTATATTCTAATTACAAATTTTATGATTTATTAGCGTAATATATGAATAAATAAATAAATATATATATATATATGTATATTAATAATATATAAATATAAATAGTACTTATTTAAAAAAGAAATATAATGATCAATACATTTTTCAAAATGTTATAGCTTTACAAAGTTAAAATGTAAAAAAGAATTTTTTTACAAAAAACTTTTTTTTTTTAACTTTAAAGTTCGTTTTCACCATGAAAACAAAATATAGTCCGAAATTTTTTTTTTTTCATATTAAAATATATTGCATAAGCTTTAATTTAAGGTATATATAAAAGTGTCAGTATTTCCGGAACACTTTCAATCCCTCCCTGTCAACAGGTAAAGGATCAGATTTATAAAAAAATATATCAAATGATAGGTAAAGACATCATGCATCTATAAAAAATTATAAAGATTTGGTTATTTTTAAACAAGTTATGGCAGTTTTAAGTAAAAAAAATTTCGAAAATTAGCGATTATTAAATTTGTAATGTTTTTGGAGGTTTCTCTCATTTACGGGGAACAAGGGAAATTTTTTCAAGTTTTGGGGATAATGTCATGGACTAGATACGATTTGTGATCTTTTGACGTATCGTTGAAAGAAATCGGTTCAGTGAGAACTGAGAAAAAGTAATAACAGACACACAAAAAAAATAAAACACATCATAGTAAAACCAATACCTCCTCAGCTTCGCGTCAAAGCTAATAACATTCAAAATATTAATTAAAAAACATTTATAAAATATAGTTATATTATTTTTAAACACAACTTTTTTTTTATAAAAAAATGAAAATTAATAACAAAATGATGGTATATTTATGTGCCTATTAAATTATTAGCAACTGAAAAAAATAATATAAAAGAGAAACTATTGTTATTCGATTGACCATAAATTTAAATATTTTTTTTAATAAACAAATCAAATTTGTTTTTCATAAAGAATAAAAATATTTGAAAATATTAGTACATTTATTTGTCTATAACAATTACAAGTATATCAATTTATTTTATAACTTCGGTTATTTTTTATATTTAAGAAAGCTGTATCGTGTCATAAAAATGTTTTAACACTAGTACTTTTAACAATTTGTTTTTTTGGTGTATGAAAACAGTTCGTTATATTATTTATGTCAAATTATGTGAGTAATTACAAGTTTTAAACTTAAAAAGTCAACAATATTGACCTTCTTTCACGATACAGTTGTTTTTTAAGTTATTTAACATTTGCTATTTACTCAGTCAATGCTTTATTTTTAAATTTCCTAGATTCTAAAAAAAACCATTGCATTTAGTAATTACAATTTATTTCTATGTTTAAACGATTAATAACAACTTATCACGGAGTACAAATTTTAAACAGTTGTATACGTTTGAATGTTGTATAAAATTCGTATACAACCAACTGTTCAGATTTTTTACTTAACCTTTAATTAAAAATAGACGAATTTTAAGTTTAAATACTACTACTTATTAATTTAAAATTTTAAATTCCGTAAAATGAATATTTTACGGGAAAAATAATTTTGTTTTTCAAACAATTTGTTATATTTTATGAAAATTAAGTAGTAATAATGTTCTACTATAATTAGGTATTAATAAAAAAATTAATTTATTGATAAATAATTTTTTATTAGAATAATTCAATACTAGATAAATGTACAACATAGATACAACAAATAACTAGTTCATATAAAATGTATTAATGTTCTATATAGGATAAAGTAAATACAACTTAAGATGTATACAAGAAACACTTTTAAACTGTTGAAACATATATGTAATTAAACAATTAATAGGATTTGTTTAAAAAGTTTTTAAACCAGATTATTGTCAATAATTGAGTATAAACCCCAACGCTTATAAAATACTTAAAATGAGTTGCGTATTTAAGAGAGTTTTAGGATAAGCTTTCATTTATAAAACAACTGGTCTAGACTTTGATCTGATTCTTTGAAATGATAAAAACCAGAGTTAAAATGATGTTAGTTTTTATTTAAAAAGCGAAGTGTAGTAGTGATCCAGTAAAGTGGAATCGTTGCAATTTTTAGATTAGTGTTGATTGAAATCTGAATGATTAAATTACTGTTGCAAAACACTTCGATGCGTATTTGAAAAATATTTAAAAAAAAATTAATCATATCTACCAAAAATTATTTATTCTTTGACCTTAATGTTTGATTATTTATAAAGGATAATTTATTATAACATTATTCTTTTTTTAATCACATATTACATTAAAATACTATGTTTTGAAGTAACCTAGAATGGTGTAAGCATTCCGTTTCTATGAAAATTATTACAAAATTGGCTAATTTTACCAAAAATGAAATGATATTTTAATGTTTTTAAATAATTTAAAGGTCTTTTATACAAAAAATAGCAATAAATACTGTTGAAATTATTAAAAAAAAAAAATTAGTATTGCTAAAAATAAAAATTGAAGTATTGTTAAGCCAACGAAACGTTTTTTATAATTGCAAATAACAAATTGTAATCATCAAGTGTATAAAAAAAAAATTTATCTAACAAAAAAACCACTTAATAAAAGTAATAAAAATTGTAATACTTCCTTCAACAAGATTTTCCTAGATAATATAAAACTAAAAATATAAATTTGTATTAAGTAAATAATATAAATTGCATTATTTAACTTGATCGACATTATATTAAATTTTTTTTCGTATTTTGTAATAAAAGTTTCCGAATATTGATTAAAATTTCTAGGAAAAAACTTATGAACTCTTTTATGTTCCGAAAACTAAGATTTAAATATTAATTTCTTTTCTTAAAAGATCGCATAATTTAGAAACATACGTTTTATTTAAATATACTTCAATAATGGTAAACAATTATACGCATTTATATATTGTAAAAATCTTCTTAAAGTAAAAAAAAAAGTTAAATTTTAATATTTATAATTGAAATAAAAAATCTTTGGTTATTATTTAGTGTATTATAAAAAGAATTTAATAATAATATAAAATTTCTTAAAACAAATTTTCAAAGAAACAATTCTAAAAACTGATTAGTTTTAAACTTATATCTCATAAATATGAAAACCATTTATTATAACTACGGATGGCAAATATGAAAAAGTTCTATGAAAATTCATTTACTATTTTTTCGGCACTATATTAAATTAAGTTATATTTTGTTTATCTTTTAAAATGAATCAAATTACTTAAACCACAATAGTTTTCTTTAAGAATCAAAATTAATATCTGCACTTATTGTTAATACTATTGTAGTAATAATACTTATAAACTATATATATAGTAAATTATTGTTAAACTGCCAATAATTGGGTGAACGTTATATCATTTAACTTGTTCAAAACTTTGTTTCGATCCTTGCTCAAATTAAAAATTATTTCACTAACTCTCATCTATGAAAAATAAGAAAAAATAACTAATCGCATCAAGCAGTAATTGTTGAGATGATTCTTTAAGGTTCACCAACTATAAATAATTTTATTAACTTTTAAGTAATAATTTTCAGAATATATTTATATCTTATGGTAGCACTTAATACGGTTCAGCATTTAAACAATTTATAATGGTGAATTGAAATAATAAAAACAAAAAATCATTATTGTCAATGTTTTTAATATTTTCGTCATCTAAACCATAGAGTGACTTGATAATTAATTTAGAATCATAATTAAATTGTTGTTTATTCAAATAACTAAATTAGAACGCCATAACAATCATCTGTTACTTTAACAGTGATTTTAATAATTATAATTGCTACACAAAACCATTAGAACATTGTTACCATTGTTGTCGATATTCGTATAAAAATAACTTATTTTTCGCTGTTGACATACGATGATCCTTATGAAGCCTGCGTGTAAAATGATTTATCAATTCATTTCTAATCATTTAATAGCGATGATTTCAATGATGTGTTTCAGATGAACTCGAGTTTCGCTCGTTCGTTAGACGATGATTATGAGATCGGTCGGGGTCACAAAATGCGGACCACAACAGTTGGATTGGAATTGGAAGTAAATAGTTTCAGGGTAGGCAAAATGCGTATTCGTTGCGTGGCCGACTTATATGGTGTTTTCCGTACATCGACAGAAACAATACTGGACGAAGAGAAACCTCGACTCGCATCAATTTTGAGTACATTTTCGTCTTCGCCTAACGGTAATTATTAACGATATTCTTTATGATGTTTAAAATAATGAGCCCCGCCGATGTGGGGGGTTGAATTAAGTCCGTTGTGATCCTACACGTGAACGTGTACGTTGTGTTCATAGACGACGAAGTGCTGGATGAAAAATGTAGTGTAAAATAGGTTTAAGGAGGATTAAAGGCGGCGGCGATGGCAGCACATATTCCTCGCCAGTGGTTGTAATGTAATGGTCTCCAGTCGTGTAGAAGGCAATTTATTTGTTTGCCGTGAATGTGTGTGTGTGTGTTTGGTAGCGTTTCTGCAATAGCGTATATATCACACGATCTTAAAATCTACACAGACGCGTAAAATACAATGAGAAAAAAAAAAATAAGAAAAAGGCAAACTGTCCACCATACCGCCAATCCGTAAAACTTAATATTTATCATTTGCTTTTATCCAAACTCTTACGATAAACACAGATGTTTATCATTTCCATTAAAGGCTAGCAATAGGTTTTCCTATAGTTTCCTTGTTGACCAAACTTTTTTAAGATATTGGCAATCGGTTGAAAACAGGTGTCAGATTTATCCATTTTCCACCTCATTTATTTTCATTTTCTTTCTATTATATGTTTTGGTCGGATCAATTATCTTATCTGAAATTCCTGTCTAGTGTATTTATAACAAGTGGAACACAATTGATACCGGGTTTATTGGTTTTTAGTACAGACGATATTTTTCAGAGTTAACATCATTTTTCAACTCATTTAGAGTTTTAAGTAACTTTTTGATGAAAAAAATCATGTAAAAAGTGCTTCTCAGAAAAATAATAAACCGAACATAATTACGTTTTTAAAAATAAAACACCAAAAAGAAATTTTACATTAAGACAGTCGCATTATAATGCGTTCGTATGCCAACAGACGCTATAAAAATGGCTTTACGTATTCATATTTCTTCATATTTAATATAATGAATAGTAACATTAATACAATTAAAAAATAACTAAACTCTATTTTTTTCTTTTTTTAAGAAACATTTCTTCTTTACTTAGAAAAATAAACAAAAGTAAGTTCTAGGTATTCCATAATACTGATATTTTTTCACAATATAATTTATCAATACGCGAGTAAATAACGAACAAAATAATTTTAAAATTGAATTAATGTAGAACATAACTTAGATATTGAAGTAAACACAAAAAAACTGTCAATTTTATATACACTTATCCGATATAAGTAACGTATAGAATTTTACTTATTATTTATTAATTTATATATACTTGTATAGCAAATATATTACCAAAAATAAATTATTTTTAAAATATTATTTTCAATGGAAGACTTTTGTATACTGGATTAACAGAGATGATTTTTTTTATTATTATTTAAAAGTTTTTAGAATTGAAACCAAAAACACAACAACAAAAAAACCATGAATTTACCACTTAAGCTATTGCAGTCGCTTGTGAGTTAACGTGAAAAACATTGTTTTATTAATTTTTTTTTTTAATAATACCATATTATTTTAAGTGTTTTTTTTTTACTATAAATTCTAAGAACACGAAATTTAATTGATTACGACAAATTGTTATTTCAATTTAACTTATCTTATTTAAAAAAAAATTATACAAAAAATTTGAAAATATAACTACTGTAAATAAATTGATACTATTTATTTATTACATTTAATTTTGTAAATGTATATTAAATATACGATGTACAATTTTTTTAATTTCCATAAAGAAATATTTTGATTTTACATTCAAAACCAATCTATTGAAAATAATTTTTATTAAATGGTTCCATAAGTATATACTAGAAAATAAATCAAATGATTTTATTGTTATTGTTTGTTTAGGTGTGTCCAAATCGCCGTTTCTGTCACTTTTAGTTGTTTTAGTAGCTTGCATTTGGTTGAGGTAACCGTCAGTGTATTAATGACTTTTTGGTATATTGAAATAATAACAGAAANGCATTTGGTTGAGGTAACCGTCAGTGTATTAATGACATTTTGGTATATTGAAATAATAACAGAAATCGTGATTGTTGTTTTACTTAATTGAAATTTGTAAAAATACTGTAAAAAGTTTGTTAAAGTTAATTAATATATTTATTTTATTTTATTTTAAATGTATAAAAACATAATTCATATAGTTAATTTGTTAAACAAGATTGATGATGAAATGTAAATTTATTNATTTTATTTTAAATGTATAAAAACATAATTCATATAGTTAATTTGTTAAACACGATTTATGACAAAATGTAAATTTATTATACATAAAAAATTCACAAAAATTGAAATTATGATTTCATAATTATTGTTTTTGTACCATTCAAATATTTACAAATGTTTTGTTTTTATTCATATTTTATGAGCTATTATTAAGTTTATATTTGATAAATATATATATACAAATCAAAATACTATAATTATAATGTATAGTCTTAAAAGCTGTATAAATTGCTATAATAACCATACCATTATGTATCATGTAACTCATTATGTCTTCTATTATAAAGTTTAGTTAGATTTATGTTATCGGTGACATATTACTGTTACTTGTTGAATAAATAAATCATTTATTGAGCGGATCGAGTATTTTGAAATTACACAAATCCGTTTGCTCTTGCAGGCTGAATATGAAACGGCACATTGCATATGCAATATAGGTACACACATGTGTGCATTACAAATGATATAATTAAACTATTTGCAATAAGCTGTCTACAGAATAGCGCAGATGTGGTAATGCGATTATTTCTACGCATAAGAGTTAAATTTTAATTGAGTTATAAATGAGATAAATCTTAATATAAATAATTAATCGTAAAAAATGTATAGTTAGTAATTGTCAAATAAGTATTAAATTGTGTTATTCCGTTCATTTTTATGTGTATGGTTCAAATTATTTCACTAAGAGTGTATAACTGTAATGGTATCTTTGAATGGATTAAAAATTGAATATTTTTTTTTATTTTATTTTATTAATTAAAAAATGACACTTTATTTGAATGAAAAATGAAATTATATAAATAGAAAAATAGAAAAAAATCTCTCATGTACAAATAAAAATATAGTTAGATAATCAACAAACAAGGTAAGATATTGAATATACACTTATTTTTAACATTTTAGAATATTTTGCTGTTTTTTTTACACACTTATCGCTACAATGTCAAAAAAATTAAGAAATATAAAAACTCTCTTTTATTTAGATTATTATCCATTTACAACATACTTTTCATAACTGTTTTTTAAATTGGTTTATTTCAAAGAAGTCTATTTGTGCTCAAAATTTAAAATGTTGCCATTTAAGATTAGCCATAATGTTTAAAAATAAATAGAAAGCTTATAAAATATGTAAGAACATTTCACAATGTATAAATTAAGAATGAAAAGAATTCTCTATATTTTTGATGTTGTCTCTTTTAACATTTAAATAATTTTATAATGAAACCAAAGACTTGCGTTGTATATAAAAATTAAGTACACTTTCAGTCAAAATATGGAAAAATTATTTTGGTATTCATTCATAATACTATTTTTTATAATCTATAGAAAATTGAATGTGTTATATGTTGAACTTTTATTTCATAAATATATCTCTATTTATAAAGTATATATAAATCAATAATAAAAATAATAATCAACTATACTTAACCAGTCGTAAGCTGATCAAATATAAATATCTATTTAGGTTCCAGTAATACCAACATTTAAGAACAAAAAGGTTACTGTTGTTATCCTTGAAATTCTTACTCCATCGATGTAGATGATGATTAAATTTAAAATGTTCATGGAGTTATGTAAAGACATTTTGTATTGAACTTTTCATTATTGAAGTTATGATTGAAATTAAATGAAATTTAATCTAAGGGACAATAATGAAACCCAAAATTGCAACTGGCAGCATGCTTTAATTAAATTCAGTTAATATACCATGTAAAAGGGTAGGTTTGGCAGAATTTGATAACGTACATGCTTAAGCAAAGCAGTTGTCTGAGTGCGCCTGGACAGTAATGAAGGTGTGTCGCCAACACAACGCTGTTAACAATTTGCGGTAACTATCTAAAGAAGAAGTGAGTAAAAGGGGTATTTTAGTGTTGTAACAACAAATACTGGCCCCACGCGTGTGGTCAGCATTTGTTGTCGCCATTCTGATGAATTATTCAATATTCGTTTCTCCAATTTCGGTAACTATCAAAATAATGTTCTACTCGAGAGCATGTGCGCGTACAGCATTTTGATCGGACGGAAGTCAATACTAGACTGATAAAATGTGATAATCCTTGTATTTAATATTAAAAAACAAAATACAGGCTTCTAAACACCTATACTAAATTGAACCCTGGGTCGCGGGGCAAAGTCATATTCACCCAATACAAAACAAGTTGCATTAAACGTGTTTATCCACCTTATTTGAATAATTTTCAATTTAAATAGAATAGAATAAATTACAGCATGTATCTAGTTGTTCCAAAAAAAAGAATAAGTTGGAATTCTTTTGGAATAAATTTACCATTTAACATACGACCTATAGGTACTACACTTCTGTCATGAATTTACAATAAACTAAATAGAAAAT
>NW_026099752.1:22068-23623 GCF_025091365.1 Daktulosphaira vitifoliae | reverse complement strand
ATAATTAATTGAATTATACATAATAATTATAACGTCGTTATCGGTGGTTACAATCAAGTAATTGTCACCGTCGAGAACGTCTTACATACAATCATTGGTAATAACACTTCGATGATAACAGCTAAGTGGGTAAACCGAATTGGGCGTGAGGTGCGCACAATGTGTGAAACCCAATGAAAACTAACCTAAGTCGTTGGGGGTAGGGGATCTCCTCAACGTCCTAATGAGCGAANATTGCCTACCAGACGCATAGCTAAGCATATTTCAAACATCAAAGGTACCGTCATATTATAATCCGCATTACCGTCTACATTTTATAAAAACAAAGACAACGTCTGTCGTTATGGCATAATAAATTCTAAGAAATTTATCATGGGTAACCAGACGCTTAGGTCAGCATATTNAACCAGACGCTTAGGTAAGCATATTTCCAACAACAAAGGATATTACTATATTAAAACGCTCATTACCGTCTACATTTAATAAAAACAAAGACAACGTCTGTTGTTATGGCATAATAAATTTTAAGAATGTTATCATTGGTTACCAGACGTTTAGGTCAGCATATTTCAAACATCAAAGAGGTCGCCGCAATGTAATGATTATTGTCGTATGAATCTTATCATCGGATGCCAGACGCTTAGGTCAGCATAATTCCAAAGATGTTACAATATATTAATGGTCACTGCCGTATCCATTTTATGAGAAAAATGGCAACGTTGTCTTTTTTCACGCCTACGCATTTTGTTATTTTACTATATAACCGGTTAAACGCTCTGTATCCTGTCACATTCGTGTTTAATTAACGTTAACGCAAAGTTGATTATTTGAAAACTATAAATTTATTATTTTACACGCGCAAATAAGAAATCATGAACCAGCAAACGTCTTCAACAGGTATGTACAATTATTAACATTTGAATATCTCTTTAATTTTATCATAATAAATTATGATAATTTTATTTGCCCGGGATCCAGCCTCCTCGGACGAGGCGCCTTCCGCCACCACCAACGTGTCGTCCGCGTAGCAGACGACACGCACGTGCGGTGGTAGCGGAACGCGGAACACCGCGTCGTACGCGATGTTCCACAGCAAAGGCCCGAGAACTGACCCTTGCGGGACGCCTCCCGTAACAGGTCGGATTCTCGGGCCCGCGGCGCTCTCGTAAGAGATGACCCGATCGCTAAAGTACGACCGGATCATCCGCCCGAGGTAAGGAGGCACCCGAAACGCGTCCAGCGCTCCGAGGATGTGTGACCATCGCACGGAGTTGAACGCGTTTCGGATGTCCAGGCTCACCGCCAACCCGAAGCCCTGCTCAGTCTTGGCCCTGAGGGCCAAGTCCCTGAAGAGGGAGGCCGCATCGTCCGTCGACCTCCCCCTCCTGAAACCATACTGGCCCTCGGCCAGTCCGCCGACGTCGGCCAGGTGGGCTTCGATCCGGGTGACGAGCAGCCGCTCGAGGATTTTCCCCAAGTCGTCCAACATGCAAAGCGGTCGGTACGACGAGGGGAGACCCTCGGGCTTGTCACCCTTTCTCAGAAGCACCAGCCT
>NW_026099752.1:13886-19637 GCF_025091365.1 Daktulosphaira vitifoliae | reverse complement strand
GCGGGCGGCGATCCGGACCGTGTCGGCTTACCGAACGGTCTCCGGAGTGGCGGCGGGAATACTGTCGTCACTGCCGCCCGCCGACCTGCTAGCCGCGGAACGGGCCGCCGGACATGAGCTCCGCCGAGAGCGCGACCGACCCCTCGAACCCGAGGACCGGTTGGCGCTCCGGCGGACCACCATGCTCCGGTGGCGGGCTCGCCTCTCGGAGGAAACGAAGAGAGGCGAGTGGACCAGGTCCCTCATAGGACCCGACCGCCTGGAGAGGTGGGTGGCCCGGACACACGGTGAGATGTCTTACCGTCTCACGCAAGTGTTGTCCGGCCACGGCTGCTTCAACGAATACCTTCACGGTATTCGGAGGGCAGCCGCGCCGACGTGCGACCACTGCCAGGATCGCCCGGGAGAGGCAGACAACGCTCTGCACACCCTCTTCCGGTGCGAGGCGTGGGCCCAGGAACGGGACTCGCTGGAGTCCCGTCTGGGGTCCACGATTCGCGTCGGGTCCTTGGTGGACCTCATGTTGGGAAGCCGGGAGGCGTGGAGGCTCGTCCAGGCGTTTGCGGAATCCGTCCTGAAAAGGAAGGAGGAAGCCGAACGCCTGAGGCAGCGGCAGCCGCGCCGCCCGGTACAGGAGGACCTAAGGCGCTGGTTTAGGCCGGTGCCTTAGGTATAAGTGTGCTTATATGTTTGTGAATTATTTTATGCCCCCTTCGCAAAGTCCTGCCCCCACCTCCACGTGGTGCAACCCGGGCAACGGATCCCGACTTTTGGGATCCGGCTAACGGGGGAGGCCACACCACGTTGTGAATCAGCTCTTGATTAATTTCGGGCTGATTCACAACGTGGTGGTGTGAGTTTTAGAGACGGCGTGGGCCGCCCTGAGGCAATACCTAACGGTAGTTCCGGGGCGGTCCGCATGTAGGCCGGTCGTGTAAAAAAAAAAAAAAAAGACCACGCCTCCCCTTACACTATCTATGATAAGACCACGACCACTGTGTGACCTTGACATTACCCCCACCATCGAAAGACCACGCCCACTGTATGAACTTGACATTACCCCCACCCTTGAGAGACCACGCCCACTGTGTGACACGCCCCTCCCCCGACTACGCCCACTCCCGGTTGGGTGGGTAGGTGAAGGGGTGAGGCGGGGGGCCTAGAATCCCCAATATTACCCCACTATTAGGTATAAACAATTATCAAATTCACAGATAAAGCGGACGAAGCGCACTACAAAATCTTAACGGAGTCTTATAAACGTCGTGGTCTCGAAGTCTTCAGTAAATATGCTTGTAAATATTGTAGTAAATAATTATTTCATTTCTTTAACAATAATGGTTCTTTGTTGAGCTACTTTACAGAAAAAATAAATTTTCTGTTACTATCTCTTATACTCTAAACTAGGGTGACTATACATCTCATTTAAAATGGAATTGTCCCGTTGTCTCAACAAAATACAAACGAAACGCTTTTTATCCCGTTCTTTTCATATTATTACATAATATTTATAAAAGAGAAAAAAAGTAGATTTCTGAAACAAATATAAAACACTTTTATGTAGTCCCTACACGATCAATAATATTGTCAATTATATTGACGAGATAGATTGACACGCGCGTCAATGTACTTCAATCAGCTTGTCAAATTCAGCTATCAATACTCATTCGATCCTGGATTTCGAAGTATTCGTGTCGTGTTCGAAGTGTTATTCTTTTTCTTGAATATAGTAAAGATGTGGGTGATGAAGATGATGATACACAGCTTGACAAATAGTAGGGGGATCTAAAGTTCGAAGTTGTCGGGAACGACGAAGGTGTCAATACAGATTGTGAAGACGTTAAGAAACTCACTTTATGCCTCGTTAATGTGCCCATTTCTGCTTCAAACAAAGTATCATTAATTATCTTTTCCGCAAAACACCTTTGATCTGGATTTAGTCTGCTTAACTTTAGAGACCTTCCTTTAGCAACGAAGTCCGATTCAGCTTCAGGTTTTTTAAAATAGCTAAACCAACTAGCTCATCTGTCGAATCCTTTGAAGATGTATTTTTTCTTTAAAGGTAGAGAGATTGGCTGGTCATTAGACAGTGTCTGTAGGTCATCAATCAAATTATGCTACAATAAAATAAAAATAAAAAATGAATTTTTTTATTCAGGTACCAAAAACTGAAGTAGGTTGGAAGCAGCTAGCTGAGGATTTAGAAGAACAATGGACTTTTTACAACTGTGTAAGTAGTGTGGATGGCAAACATATATTGATTAAAAAACCACCCAATTCTGGTTTTTATTACTAAAACTATAAAAGTACATTCAGTATTGTTCTCATGGCTATCGTTAATGCGTAATATCAGTACATCATGGTAGATGTTGGAGCGAATGGATGAATATCTGATGGTAGAGTTCTGAAGAACATGATATTTTGGCAAAAGTTGTCTCAAAACCAATAAAATATTCCTAATGCACGTGAATTATCCGGCTCAAATAAAAAGTTTCCTTACGTTTTTGTCGGTGATAAAACTTTTCAACCACTGCCAAATTTTATGAACTCTTACAACAGAGCAGTACTTACGAATGAAAAACGAATTTTTAATTATAGATTATCCCGAGCACGCAGGATTATTGAAAATGCGTTTGGAATTTTAACATCAAGAATCAAAATATTCCAAAAAAATATTAAATTTTCACTACACAAGGCTCGGAAAATAGTGATGGCTTGCTGTCATTTACACAACTACTTGCCAACAATAAATAATAGATATTATTTGCAAGTGGTGATGTTGATTACGAAAACAAAGATACTGGTAGAGTAGAAGAAGGTTTATGGAGACAAGGAACTCAGCATATGGCAGAACTTCGAAGATCTAGTGGAAATTTAGCAGCTGAATAAAAAAAATTAGAAATGATTTTTGCGAATATTTCAATTCTTCTGTCTCAGTTCTGTGGCAAAACAATTATTTGATTTAGAGCCATATAAAACCCACTTTTGTATTATTTGTTAAATTGTATTTAAGTGTGAAAGCCATGATATAAACATTATAAACTAACATTTAACATTTAAATATTTAATAATAATAATATAAATACTAAAATAATAAAATTTCTATTTCGAAATACAATATTGTAAACAATAATGGGAAAAACACTCAATAATCCAACTGTGTCATGTCATAAATGAAACTTATCGCAGCAAAACAACGACAGCCAATCTAAATCGAATGTTCCACGCCGTGGATTGTTTATCGTACCAGTCTTATTAGAAAAATAATTAGCTAGGTCATAAATATAATTATAAAATTAGGATTTCAATCATATCTTTCACCAAATTTCATGTTAAAACACACATAAATAAATAAGTAAATATTTGATGTTTACTAATCTCGGAAGTTTGAGTTTCTGCTATCTCGACTTGGTCCTTGATACACAGCAGTTCGTTGTAATATCATACGTTAGGTCTGGAATATTTTCCACTGATACACCTGACCGTTTCTTATTTTCAATAGCATTGTAGCATTTGTTAAAAATAGTGCACATATATTTATTTTTTGGTTCAATTTCTCTACTGTAAAATCAAATTTATACGGCTTTAAAGTGTCCAAAATTTTTTGGAATTCTCTAAATAATAATAGATTAATTCTTTATAGCAAAATTTAAAATTAAAACATTTAAACGACGAAAAAAGTCGTCTATTAAAAACTTATGTAATAACTTTAATAATATATGAATTATACCCGATGATAAATTATGTCATACAAATCAAATTGTTCAAAAAATAATTCCTCCTAATGCTTACCCTATAAATATAAATCAGTATACATATCCAATGTGACATAAAGAAAAACTTGATAAACAATTAAAAAATCTTTTAGAGCAAGGTATCATTGAAAAGTCAAATAGTCCATGGAATTCGCCTTTATAGGTGATCCCAAAAAAATGTGATGTGTCTGTTAAAAATAAATGGCATATAGTCCTAAATTTTCATAAACTAAATAATTGCGATTCTTATAATTTTCCTGGATTGTTTCAATATTTAGAAATTTAAAAAATATTAAACACATTTTTATTCCTAAACATAAAAATATTAACTGATTCGGATCAATGCTTAGGTGTATTTAAAAAATTCACTATTAAAATTGGCAAACAAAAAAAAATTCTTTTAAATATGTTAATACTATTACTTTTTATAAATATAAACTAATACTATACTTACATGTAAATATTTTAACAACTCTTTGCAATTAAATTTAAATTATAAGTCTTCTTTTAGTGCAATGGGAGTGTAACTTTCGATAATATAAAAGATTTTTTTTTAGATAATAATTTTAATTAATTTTAGTCATTATTTTTGTATAGAGATATCAAAATTCCATTAGTTGTAATTAAAATTTTAATAAAATAAAAAAATATTTACAGAAATCCATAATAATTTTTTTATAGTAATATAAAAAATGTAAATTTAATGTTTAAAAATTAATTTAATTAACAAAGAATTCTAAATTTTAAACATCAAATTGTATAAAGGAATATATATTTTTCTTTTGTTTTATACTTTTTTTATATTCATAAAAATTATGATCTAAATTATTTTTACTATGTCAGAAATATTTATTAACGATACTTTTTAAAAAAGGCACTAGTATTAAATTTACTCAATACCTACAAAAAGTATGAACCAATAAGTTAATACTTATTAGAGTCATTATGTTACCTTAACTATATAATATGTTAAGTAGAAAAAATGATACATGAAAAATGTATTGGTAAAAATTAATAAAGTTATATTTATTAACAAAATTAAATTATGTCTTTTAGAAAGGCTAGATACAAAAATAGTGCTTATTATTATTATTGTAAAAAAAAAAATTTAAAAACATGCAAAATCATGTTTGAGTATCGTATTACTGACTTGATAAATTTATTAGATTAGAATCATAATATTAAGTAAAAAATAAAATAACAGGAAATTATCAAAAATCATATTTTAACAAATTTTATATTTCATATATACCTTATCCATCAATATATATCTTCAATGCTTTTATTTTCCAAAAAAAATATAAATAAATTTTCTATTGATGTGTAGAATTTATTTGTCAATTCCGAATCGAAACTTTTACTTTTAATATATTAATAAAAAAAATTTCAAAAAAAAAATTTTGAACTTTACAACGAATTATTTTATTTTATGTTTAAATATACATATATTTTATGTTGAAATAACTGTCATATAACCATATCTGTATTTCAAAAGGCTATAAATAACGATCGGATCAACATGTGACCTTGAAATTTTATATTTTGTTTAAGCAATATACTAGATTTGAGTTTTCATAATTATTTTAAAATTATGAGTACATTTTAAAATGAGACTTATGAGCGCCTAAAATTCGATGTTCCGGAAAATGTTCCGGAAGGTCTGACACTTTTATATACAGAGTGGGCCACCACTCACTGACAACTTAAATAACATTTGATCCAGTTAATATTTTTAGCTGATTTTTTTTTTAAATATTAGTTAGACGTTAGGTCTATAACTATATCTCAATAATTAATTTTTTTACATTTTATTAAAAATATTAATTATTTTAAAATTTTAAATAAAAAGTAAAAAAAAAATCTAAGATAGCTATTTTGTAGAGTAGAATTTAAGAAAAATTTTAGTAAAAAAATATCTTATTAATATTCAGTAGTAAATATTCTGTAGCGTTTTGAAGTTTGTGAAAATTTGAATTTTCATGTACTATTTTACGGT
>NW_026099752.1:0-13064 GCF_025091365.1 Daktulosphaira vitifoliae | reverse complement strand
TGAAAATTCTCGATTTTATTATTTATATTATATTTAACTTTATAATGCTATAACTTATTGAAAAGTTTATGGATCCACACAATTTTTTTATGAGAAATAATATTTTTTAATAAACCCTTTTTCATTCGACATACTTTATCTTAATCGAGATATTAATAAGGAACCAGAAGATCAAGTAGCTTTTGGAATAAAACACCAATTTTTTTAAAATTAAACACTATCTAAAGATTTGCATCGAAGCGTTTATATTTGATAGTGATTTTAATCACTGTCAGATATCATTATACTTGATCCAACTATGCCACGTCACCACTGTGCCGTGACCCCCCTGTGCTGGGTTTTTTTACATTATTCATACTAGTTAAAATTAACGATATTTTATACAAGATAAAATTAGATTTTATTTAATTAAACTATTTATACGAACGATAAAAAATATATTGCAAAACCTAATAAATTATCAGGACATTTAGTTCAACATAACTTAAGTTCTCTTGAAATTTTAACATTTTAAGCATTTTAGTAACTATTTTTCTAAACATAAATATTTTAATATAACTGAATATTAATAATGTACATAAGCATTTTATCCGACAACTAATTAATGATTTTATTTTTTAATTAAAACTGAATGTACAATACATTCTAATAATATACCTTATACTATTAATTCCTTATGATAATATAAATCATATTGTTATTAATAATAAAAAAAAATTTCAATTCTGAAATTTGCAGAATTTTAAAAATATACTGGTGTTCATCTAAANTTATTAATAATAAAAAAAAATTTCAATTCTGAAATTTGCAGAATTTTAAAAATATACTGGTGTTCATCTAAAGTAAATTTTATCATTGATATCCTCAAACTAGATTTATTACTAATTAAAAAATAATAATTCATAACCAAAAAGGATTATTTTACATGTTGGATAAATAAAGAATAATTAATATTTAGATCAAAATACTAACATTGTATATAAGGCTAACATTAATATTATAATTAAAAATTTCAGGAACATAATAATTACATTCATGGAACTGTTTAAGAAATTACTGTACAAATAAATACTATGGGCCTTTCAATAATATTAATACTTGAGATCATAAAACTATAAAACTAACTTTTTATAGTTGAAATCATTGTTCTTTATTGTATTAATGATTTATTTTATTATAAACGAATAATAGTCTTTGTTTTATAATTATACTAGATGATATCATTAATTAATTTAAAAATACCATTTTACTTTAAGTATTGATATTTATAAATAAAGATTATAGATATAATTTTGAAGAATGAATAAAAATTTATTTAACACATGTTTAAATAATTATCGTAAAATATTTACTTTAAGTCAAAGGATTTAGAAACAATAAAAAAACCCATATAACAGAATAGTCAAATTTTACTAAACCGTGTTAATAATTATCTTTTAAAATTTTTCCAACTATAAATATTTTAAAATTGAAAAATTACACGAGTAAGTATGCATTTTTCGTAATACGTAAAAAAAATCTTAGCATATTATAAAATTATGAGTAAGTAAAAAATATATAATAAGTTAATTCCATCATATGAAATATTTATTTATTGTAAACATTGTAAATTGTACTTATGCCTAAATCAATTAATAAGTAGTAAAACTAAATTTGTAATATTTTATCTCTAATGTATAACTATGAAATTCGAATAGATATCAAATTGATATAATGCAATTTTATTACTCCAGAAATTATACTTGAAAAATGAATTACTATGATCATTAGTAATTTATCATATTTTACTTTTGAACTTGGTTGGACTAAATAAAATTTTAATTTTTTTTTAGTATCGATTAAATTACAAAATTTATCTATTGTGGACAAAATTTTATTTATTATATTTTGTAATCTTTCAAGTTATAGGTTTAAAAAAAAAAAAATTATAGGGTAATGATCAATTTGCCCAAAATAACTTTGAAAGTCATGTTAGTGGTTTTAACTTAAGATACAGATTTCTAACTCGGTAATTTAGCCCGTTAAAAATTTAAATGGGTTTTTTGAACATTATTTTATTTTATTTAATGAGTAATTAAATTACTTGAATTTTCTAATTAGCAATTAACTCGAAAACTAGAATCAATATGAATATTTTAATTACAGCGACGAAAATCTATTTAGAATCTACTATCACATTGATTGGCGTATAAAATTTTTTATTATTTATTAAAGAGTCTTATTTAAACTTTTTTTTTTTTATAATGGAAGGTCTAAGATTATTAATTATAAGTAATAATGTTACATGAAACAATTATTATTACAAAACATTATATTCAAATCTATAGTAAATTATATGAAAAAATTGTAATGACTCTTCCTCAAAGTAGATTACTAAATCTTAAAATATGTTAATAAATAATAAGCATAAAAATTTATGATTTTTTTTTTCAAGCTTCATTGTTAATAGAAAATGATTGTGTATACATATTTACATGTCTTTATGTTTTCGGTAAGTAAACTCAGTAACTAGATGCATAAAATAAAAAATAATATATTTACATACATTGTAAAATGGGGATAGATATAATATTGAGCGTAACAAAGAATTCAGATTTCTTGATACTCTAACATTTATTCAAACTTTTTAGGCACAAATTTATACTGTTAGGCTTTTAGTAGCTATCCAAATATAGTTAGTGTGAAAAACATATTAAGGCTGATAAACGTGCAGAAATTTAAATGAAAAAAAACTGTTCACTAACACTACAAAAGTTTTTTNTGAAAAAAAAAACTGTTTACTAACACTACAAAAGTTTTTTATTTAATAAGGACTAATCTTTTGTGTTATTATTGACTAATCTACCTAGAAATAATATTTCAAATCAAAACTTTTATAAAATGTTGAAAATTTATATTGTATAAATATTTGTACAGAAACAAATTTGAGAATATATAGATAATTGATTTGATGATACAGTGAATTGAATAAAATTTGAACTGTCCAAAATTAAAGTTTGGGTTAGCATTAGTGCAAACACCGATTATAAAGATTAATTTGTTGCTAATATAATTTTTGGATCTATTATTTAAATTTAAATATTGTTTACTCAAATAAACAATATTTGGTTCATTTAGAACAAATATAAATAATATATTATTCAATTTTTTGCGAAATATTCGACAAGACAATTGGAATTATGGGTACTAAACATACCGATGTATTATTGTTCACATCCTATGTCGCTCCATACATGATAAAATCTGATAAAACTAGAGAAGTATTTTATTTTAGAATGATTTATGTAACGTTAATGGCGTTTAAATAGTAACAAGTGGTAGAGTAGGGTAGAGAGAAATCGGTAATTGTCGAAAAAAATTATGTCTAGTTTAAAAGAGATTTATAAAATAGTCAAATCGAGTTTAATTATATATAGCTTAAGTTCTAAGCTCGTTTTCTAGGTATAAGACTTTACTCGGTAATAATCTTAAAGTATTACGTTTAAAAAACTTACAGAACCATATTATTATTCAATGCATTTTTAAGGAATCTAATGAGAGAACCGGTTAGTTTGAACTTAATGTAGTGTTTCCATTTAAATNTTTTAAGGTATCTAATGAGAGAACCGGTTAGTTTGTACTTAATGTAGTGTTTCTATTTAAACAATTATTTGCTAACAATATAATTGTTAAGTTATTAAAATTAAGAATTTTAGTTAAAAGTTAGATTTCTATCGGTTTTTTTACAGTTTAAAAGTTTTTTTTATAATAATATGTTATTTTTTAAGGGACTAATACTTACAACGATTGCCAATGAAATAATTGAATACTTGTCTTTTAAAAACTTACTAGAAGCAAAAGAAGAATTTTATAATTGCTTAAATAACATTGAATTTGACGACAATATACAAATAGAGAAAGGTGAAAATCTGATTAAATGTATATTATAAAGTCATTGAAATTTTGTAAATATTTTATAAAACAAAGCATTGTTAAAAAAATGCTAAAAATCGTGGTATTTTTGTGTCATTTACTAAAATATATTATTAAATCTTATTATCAATTAAAAAAAAAAACCCAGCACAGGGGGGTCACGGCACAGTGTTGACGTGGCATAGTTGGATCAAGTATAATGATATCTGACAGTGATTAAAATCACTATCAAATATAAACGCTTCGATGCAAATCTTTAGATAGTGTTTAATTTTAAAAAAATTGGTGTTTTATTCCAAAAGCTACTTGATCTTCTGGTTCCTTATTAATATCTCGATTAAGATAAAGTATGTCGAATGAAAAAGGGTTTATTAAAAAATATTATTTCTCATAAAAAAATTGTGTGGATCCATAAACTTTTCAATAAGTTATAGCATTATAAAGTTAAATATAATATAAATAATAAAATCGAGAATTTTCATACAAAAATAGCATTCGATAGCCATTTTCGCCGTGAAGACAAGTCCAGAGGTCAAATTTTTTTTCAAATTAAAGTACATTACATTAACTTTAATTTAAGATATATATAAAAGTGTCAGACCTTCCGGAACATTTTCAAAAGTTAAGTTGAAAAAGTTAATTGTTTGTGAAAAAGTTGTCATTTTAAATCTCCCCTGTGGGCAGGTTAAGTGTCAGATTTACAAAAAAATATACCAAATGATAGGTTAAGACATCAAAAATCTATATAAAAAAATTATTTTCATATGTTTATTTTTGAAAAAGTTACGGCAGATTTTAGTAAAAAAAATTGAAAAAATTTCGAAAATTAGCGATTTTTAAATTTGTAATTTTTTTGGAGGTTTCCCCCATTTACGGGGAACGAGGGAAATTTTTTCAATTTTGAAGGGTAATGTCTTCGACTAGATACGATTTGTGATCTTTTGACGTATCGTTGAAAGAAATCCGTTCGGTGAGAGCTGAGAAAAAGTGGTAACAGACACAAAAAAAAAACACATCATAGTAAAACCAATACCTTCTCAGCTTCGCATCGAAGCTAAAATATAAAATTATAATTCATTTAATCTGTGACTGATTAATGTATATCACAACTTGGATTGCAATTTATTTTTGAAAATAGATTATTCTACTTATTACGTATATGCTTAACTCTTTACATTTGTCTATTTGAATACTATTTTAGCTTCGATGCGAAGCTGAGAAGGTATTGGTTTTACTAAGAGATGTTTTTTTTTTTTGTGTCTGTTACCACTTTTTCTCAGCTCTCACCGAACGGATTTCTTTCGACGATACGTCAAAAGATCACAAATCGTATCTAGTCGAAGACATTACCCTTCAAAATTGAAAAAATTTCCCTCGTTTTTTTTAATATTTTTAACTTAATAATGCTCTAACTTTGTTTTTATTGAGTGTATGATTATTTGTATTTGTTTAGAATCATTATATGCATTTTTAAATGACATAAGAGAAAGGTATGTGTCCGGTAATTTACCACCGATCAATACGAGTAAAGAAGTAATGAAATTCATTGGAATGTTCGGTGATTTAACACTAAATAAGATCAGTAAAGAATTAATGAACTCCAAAGGAGAACAAACATCAAGTATTAAAAAAGATTTAAACATTTGCTGTACTATGTTTCATGAGAGATTGTTCGTAGTTGAAGAACCTATAGTAATATTTTTACTTTACTTTACTTATTTTGNGATTTAAACATTTGCTGTACTATGTTTCATGAGAGATTGTTCGTGGTTGAAGAACCTGTAGTAATATTTTTACTTTACTTTACTTACTTTGTATACTTTTTTATAAAATAAGCAATTTATTGATGGTTCTCATTGAAAAACTATTAGAGTATTCTATAGTTTTAGTTGAAGAGTTTAAATTTTTATAAATTTCATTTTAACCGATATGATTATTGAAAATGTAATTCTGCAAAATGTTCTGATAACTCTAATAAATTTCGATCCAGTTAATAATTTTTGATTATAATTTTATTTTTAATATTTGTTAAATATGAATTGATAAAAGAATAGAAAAAAATTAAATCTTTCCTTGCTAAATTATGGATATAGGTTATGTATAACTTTTTCTATTAAAATTATCAATTTTTAATTAGGTGGACCTTAATTAAATGTTATTTTACTTATTAATTCGATTAATAAAATATGGCAGATCTTATTGTTATTTATTTATATGTTTAAATTTAAGTTGAAACAAAGCTGTTGTTTTATTCTAAATGATAAAACCGTTGTCGTTTATTTTTCTGGAATTTCAAACGATTAAAAAATTTACCTTTAATCTGATGAACAATTTAAATCGAAATTAGTTTAAATTTTTTATCAAATTCATTTAACTTAAAAAGTTGTTAAATTTATTGATCAATCTTTTTTGACTTCAAATCTATTAACATAAAATAAATTTGTCTGAATAAAATATTTATTTGGTTAGTTTTGCATAATATTTTTAGTATACTCATAAGTTACAATTCACTATTCAATTATAAACACTCATTTCAAGAAGTTGATAAATAAAATAAACCAAACCCAGTAAAGTTGAGTATCAGAAAGTGACATATTTGGTATATAAGGGACAAGTATACATAATAACTTACATTTATTATTATCATTATCATAAAAAACGCTTCGATGTGAATTTTTTTTAACTTATCTTCTTTTTCTTCCTTTACTGGCATTCCTACTCTCTAAGAGTTTTTGCCGCCATTACTACGCTTCGCCACCTATCTCTATCTTGGGCTGTCTCTCTCCAGTCTTCAACTCCAAGGATTCTTAAATCTTCTTCTACCACGTCGATCCATCTTTTCTTCGGCCTCCATCTAGGTCTTTTCCCTTGTGGTTTCCATTCCAATGCTACCCTGGCTATCTCGTTCTCTCTTCTTCTCGCTATGTGTCCTATTCTTTGGCTCTTAATAAAACTTGTTACCGGTGCTATTTCCAACATGTCATATAGTTCACTGTTGTACCTTCTCCGCCAACTTCCCGTTGTTTCATCGATGACCGGTCCGCATATTTTCCTCCACACTCTGTGCTCAAAAGTCCTCAGGTTTCTTTCTGTTTGTTTGGTCGTTGTCCACGCTTCGCAACCATACGTGAGAGTTGGTCTTATAATAGCCGTGTACAATCTTGCTTTTGTTTTTCTAGATAGAATTTTGGATGTAAAGAATTTAATCATTGTGTAGAACGTTTTTTGGGCTTTATTTATCCGAATACTATTTTTAGTATTTTAATACTATTTTTTAATTTATCAATAATTTTTAAATATGTAATTAAAATATTGCTATGTTTCAAAATTTCACTCAAATAATAAAGGGTCGTTATAAATTATTTGTTTTATTCCACAATTAGTTTTATACAGAGCTAGAAGAGTATCAGCTATAATCTTCCGTTACATAGTCAATTACTATCCTTCAAGATCATGAAATACATCCTTTTAACTTTAAAAAATATTTATTTTTTTTGAAGGATATGCAAAAACACAGCGTCAAGAGTATTAAGTGGGTTTTTGAATATCATGCATGTTACCGTAGGCTAGTAATTATTGGATTAACACAATAGTATAGGCCAAAAAAGTACAAAAATATCCAATGCAAATTGTATGATAAAATAAATTATTTAAAGCTTATTGTCTCTAGTATCCTGTAACAATGAAATAAATATATTTAATAATAAATATAAGGATTAATATTCATCAAGCTGGAAAGTTGGGTTTGGTCTAATTGTTTGAATTGAGTTTCTATTGTGGTTCGTAAAGTTCGAAAGTTTAAAACAACAAAGAAAATAATTAGTAGTCCTCTATTTCGAAGTGTAATAAATAAGTTAATCAAAAAGCTCCTTTAACGGTACCACTGTTATATTGATAGTTTTTAAGACAAATATTTCGGTTATATTGTTATCCGTTACCCGTCATTTGTGGCGGGATTATTGAGAAATTATTATTATTTATGACTTGAAGTAAAGAGTTTCCTCTTTAGTTGTTAGAATGGCAACCCCATTGTAATTTTTTGGCATTTAGGTCACCGCCCACTATTAAACTGTGGTCTAGAGTAGAAAAGTAAGTATTGAAATTTGACGGAGAGACCGACTGCCTAAGAAGACAATATACAGATGCGATTGTAGTGGGTAAATGATTTAGTGTTATTTTTATGGCAGCAGACTGTAAAAAATGTTCATTAAATTGAATATATTGATAAAATTGTATAGTGTTTTTAATTATGATAGCTGCACCACTGTGAGTGGAATTATCCGAGTGGTTTGTATTTATTCTTTTGTAACCAGGAATTGAGAATTTTGTTCGACTAGTGAGATGGGTTTCAGAAATTAAGGCTATATCGATTTTTTTGTCAAGAAGAAGGTTTAAAAGTTCATTTTTATGGTTAAAAATACCATTTATCAAAATCCTAAAATTAAGATACTTTTTTCTAATTTTCTGCGATAAGTAATATGAACTAGATCGAACAAGATTAAGATAGGGTTCTTTTGATGTATTGATAATTAATATTGGTTCAGTGAAAGCTAAGAATTTTTATGGACAAACAAAAAAAACCCAAACCATCACAAAACCAATACTTTTTAAGTATCGTATCTAAGCTAAAAATATTAGTTTTTAACAGTAATTGTAAAATGATTTTACAATATATAATACTATTATAATATATAACTATATAATCATAATATTTTATGTGTTATATTAAAGACATCATAAAAAATATAATTGTACAATTACAATAGAAATTAATTGGTGTGATATATTTATAGATAACTGAAAACAATGATATTGTTACCAGGGCTTTAAAAAATTATGGTATAGCTGTCAATATGTTGTATGACTGTTTCAAAAAGTATCATTGTTTGGATAATGGCGCAATACCAAAGAGTAAGTAATATTATACTAATAAATGATGTAACAGACAAATGTATAAACAGGTAAAAAAAGTTGTACTACCAAAGTTGTTACTAATATTATTTCTATCTTATCATTATATTAAAAACGCTATTTGGTTCATACATCAATTAATGAATTAAAAATTCACAAGAAAAAAAATTATAAGACAACATTTTAATATTATTTATGAATCAAATAATTTTTTTTCATTACAAAAATGTATAATTGCTCTGAAAAATAAAATGAGTGTCCTGTCTAAAACCGATCACGATATTCATCTCATATTCATTATTTTTTTCTTAATATGAATAAACGCAGCGCACGGTGGTATTCACGCGGCTTCGTTAACGTTCCTGGTTTTATTTTTTGTCTTAAGTCTTTGGGCAATATCGAGGATCAGGAATAAAGTGACATGACTGTATAAATGAATGTCGAATGGATTTTACAATACATAATTATAACAATTAAATTTATTATACGTGAATTATAAAATCTTATATACACCAATGTGGATATGGTGGATTATTAATACTAATGCCACAATAGCGCTGACATAAACAAATAATAAATTATAAATGTGAGTAAGTCTTAGAAGGAAAATGAACAAGCATTATACTTGTCGGCTATTTGAAACGGCTGATGATAATGTTGAATATTGAAAGGATCAATTGAAATCGAATGCGAGTAATTGACCAACGTGTACAATATGTTATGAACGGTACTGTGATGTATCTCAGAAAATATATAGACCCAACGGCGATATACTTAGCGCATAAGGGTGCGACTATCACAAAAGTGATGTTTTACTTTTACAACAAAATGAATACAAAAAAACTGGCTCGCTAGCGCCACAGATCATGTAGCAGAAAAAGCGTTAAGATGGCGGCGAAAATGTAGACATAGAAAGAAAATTGACAACAACGCGATGTAGCACAATTATAGCATAATTAATCACAACACAATTTCTCGACAGCATATTGATGTGTATCCAACATAATATTTACTATAAAAATAAAAAAAATTTTCTACTTTTTTTAAATTTCCTTTATAAATATCCACAATTTTATTCTGTTATCATATAATATTAATAAAATACAATTTCAGACAGATTAAACCATGATTATTTTCGTAAATCTACGATCAATAATTTAAAGAACATTATATCTAAAACTTCTACTCCTCAAAATATGGTTAAACATGTACGAAATTGCATTATAATGAACGATAATGTATTTGGGAAGTATTGTTCTGCAGCTTATTATACTTTTTTGATATCTGAAAATAATGTGAGTATAAACAATAAGATAATTATAAAAAAAAATGTGCGGGACTGATAGAATTATAAACTGATTATATTGATATTATTCGCTATTACAGTGTTATATTAATTATCGACTATATTTTTATATGATCTTCTAATATTTAAATTAACCCAAATTTTCACTTCAAAGGGAATTTTTTTTACAATAACTGTTGATGGAATAATGAATTTAATAACATTGAAGAATTTACCTCGTGCTAAAACAGCGCTGTACAATTGCTTCACGAACAATAATTTAATTGATTTTATAAAAAATCGCAGTATGTTAATTTTTATTATGAATATTTTAGTTTTTATTTAATAAGTAACCAAAGTTTATTAAAAGTAATTTTATCTATTTATTTTTAACATTTTTATAGGATCTTTTGATAAATTTTTAAACGGTTTAAGAAAAAGAATTGTTTCTGCTAAAGTTCTCCGTAAAAATGTTCATGTGGAAATAATAAAATTCTTAAAAGAAGATTTATCAAATTTCACGAATGAAATAATTAATTGTTCTACTAATTTTTATTCGACATTGTTTGAAGTGACAGAACCTGAAGTAAGTATAAAAAGATTCTTAATTTCGCTTTGAAGGTAAAATTAGCTAAATTAACGATTAGTAAACTAAAGGTCGATTTATACTATAGTCAATTATTTATGAAAATTATTTAATTTTAAATAATACGATTTCGTTACATAATTTCTAGGACTAATGTATCCTTATTTTGATTTTTATTGTGTAAATTCATTTTATTGAGAAATTTACATCAATTAATTAAACCTTCTTCTCTTCTGTCAAACACAAGATTTAAAAGTATTTGGTCGGTAAATTACGATATTTTAAATAGGACACCGTGACAAGGCCGACTGTATATTATTAATTATGCTTTCTGTTTCGTTCCTACGATCAACTTGGCAGTTACGAATTTTTCGATATCGAACTTAGCGTCAGATTAATTTTATTACTAGTATGCCACTCTGTTATCATTCTAGGTTTTATTTAAACAATGATTATTTTTATTTCTCTTTGCTTGACAACAACACACAGTGTTATATATATATATATTATTCAATATGTATATAAATATACAGAGTGGAACTGATCTAACTGAATACTCATATAACTTATAATCTACATAACATTTTTTACTTTTTTTTTTAATAAATTTTTATAATATAAATAGAACTATATTTAAAATTGTTTTATGTTATTTTTCGCAATTACTAAAAATATTTTAAAAATTAATTTTTTTTTTGAGATTTTAAGATGGCCTTTTTAGAAATAAGTTTTAAAGAAAAATTTTGATACTAAAAACTCTTATTTTAATACAGTAGTTGGGTTTATACAGCATTTTTAAGTTTGTAAAATTTTGATTTTTTTACAATTTTCCTATGGTGTCAAATGTTAGTCTATATTATGTAAAGTACAGAAGTAAACACTTATTACGTTATTTACTGTTAACAGTACGCGATTTCTTTTCTAAGGATAATAATGTTTAACTCGCTGTATATAGAAATAATTATCTATTATATTTTCTATTTACTACTGAATTTTAATAAGTAATTTTTTTACCAACATTTTTCTAAAAACTGCTCCACAAAATAGCTATCTTTTTTTTTTACTTTTTATTTAAAATTTTAAAATCATTAATATTTTTAATAAAATGTAAAAATATAAATTATTAAAATATAATTATTGATCCAATATATAACGTATGTTCTTAAAAAAAAAAAAAAATAGTAAAAAATATTAGCTAGATCAAAAGTTATTAAGTTGTCAGTGATTGCTGGGCCACTCTGTATAATTGCAAAAGTCAGAAATAAATGTGTTAGTGTATTCTTTTATGTGGTCTGAGAAATTCAAGAGGAATTGATTTTCTGCAAATGTTCTTCATCAAATAAAAGCTTCACCAATTAAAAAATGGCCTGTTTTAAAAGGTCTGGTCGATTGGAAAAGAGGACATGAGTTCAGACAAACCTCAGCACGAGTAAGTACGGTGTACACTTCGTCGAACGATAAATGCGACTTTCTCAGTATTCTTTTTACTATTTTGTGATGCTTGACCGTTTGGTATTTTTAGACATTTTATTTTTTGCGAAAAATATTCATCTTGGACATATACACTTATACATTTTCCACTTGTTCCACTACATGTACTGAAATAGGACTTGTCATTTTATTTAATGGTTTACCATTTAAATTCTTTTTATGGGACCTCCGTATCGCAAACAATATGTCATAATGCACAATATTTTATTTAATGGGAAACATTGTGTTAATAACGAAAATTCTGAATTTGCAATAATAGCAAAAGCTTGAAAAATTTTAGCTTCAACTTCCAACTCCTTTTCGTCGTACACGATCATGTTTTTGGTAGCAGTGTTTTTTTTCATTATACACAGCATGATTTTAAATAACAACATAATGACTCGTCTTGTCTCTTTTCTTCAATTACATCTGTCATATATAGGAAGACTACCGATAATTTTAGGAAACACTAAACAAATAATTATAACACATAATTATTTTTTTTACAATCATTTGAACTAAACTATTTATATTTTTTATTGTTTCTCCAATTCCCAATACTATATGCGTTTCCTCTTTAAACCCATTTCTTGTACTATTCGCTCGCTAATATAATATCTCTAACAACCAGAGTTGAGTAATGCTCTATACGGCTGCATTGCACTATTTTTGTCACCTATTTTTATCACAGCAGTGGATAACACTATTTGATCACATGTTGATAATACTGAACTGAATTTTCATCAATGTTTACGTTTTCATGACTTATCAGTATTGTTGTACGTAGTGGGAAATGCAATAATGAATTATGATGTCAAGCGCATTTAATACAATTTTTACCTGCATATTGTTTCAAACAAATTTTGCAAAGTTTTAATTTATTTATTTTTTCAATACGCT
>NW_026099751.1:12468-23781 GCF_025091365.1 Daktulosphaira vitifoliae | reverse complement strand
ACGTTATGACTTAGTGATGTTATCACCAAGTGAATTTTTCACATTTCAACAGTTAACACAAGAATAATAATGAATTTTGCAGTAACTAAATTAGTACTATAAAACTAATTAAAAACGTAAATAATTACAAAGAACTTAATATAAAGGAAGTGTTGGGAATGTTTAAAAATAAGAATAATTTAATTGATTGGGTTCAAAGCCCAGTGCAAAATTTATCATAAAAACTTCTGTAATAAATCAGAATGTCACAAACAATTACGAACCTCACTAGGTTAAAACGACATTAGGTGATTAGGTCACTAGGGTTATATCAGTGTTGGGTTAACGAACGTCACTCGTTATTCTAGCGAAGTTACTTTTTAAGAAATGTCTTAGTAGTTTAATTATTTTTTTTATATACAATAACATATTTTTAAAGAAGTCACAATTATCAGAGTAAGGGATTGAGTAATTCGTTATCTATTAAAACGCTTATTTAAATCTGTAGGATTATACTAACGAATTTCATTTAAGGGAATAACTTGAGCGTTTGTCTCAGTCTAAATTTTATGAGGAATACATCGTAAGCGTAGCTTTGTGAAACAATAGACCGATTTAAGTTTGCCCCGTCTAGTATAATCTGAACTGACGCCCCTGTTTACACTGACGACACTTTTTTGTGCTAAAAACAATATTATAGTAATATCAGAAAATAATTTTGTTGCTGAATCCGAATTTTAAATTTCAAGATTGATTTTAGTTTTCGAGATAGGCGCTAATTAGTCATTTAACGAATTACTCAAACAATTTTTTTACCGAAAAATTTAATTTAGAACCCAAATAGGATACATTTAACAAATACACTAATTTGAGATCTCACGTTTAACCTACTAAACTTGGCTTTCGATTTTGATTTAAACAACATTTTACAAATATTAAAATTGAACTTTTTCCTATAACTTTAACTTATAATTTTAATTTTTTAAGGCTGATAGGAATTTTATAAGAATTTAAAAAATTGTAAATTTTATGTTTTTAGCATAACTAATATAATTGTGGTTAATAGTAATAAAATGCGAAAAGTTTAAAATTCCGCTATAATTACAATACTCTTGTAAAAAATTCTCTTAAATTCTAAAAATAAATGATGTGACCTATCCTAAATAATTGTTGGCCCTAAAAAAATGGTTTAATTAGATTTCGTGTATTATTATAAAAAAATGTGTTTCGAATTTGAACGTGTAGGCATTCTAGCATCGTCTTGAAAAGATAAATGGTGGTTGGGGTTATAAACTCATCCTTCCTTCCCTGGAAACGATTAGCAATGTTTACACTTTTTAGCGATGAACAGTAAAAAATTATTGATGGTTTTTTCTTTTATTCTTTAATATTTTAATGTTTAGCAATGGATACGAAACATTTTTATTAAGAAAAAAAAAGGTCATTAAAAAATGTTTTGAATAGTAATCAATCTCCAAAATTATTTAAATAACTATTTTGTAATGTATTCTTTTTTATATTTAAAATTAACGTAACTTATTACTTATCTGAGTAATTAACGAAAAAGGAATTTCAATATATTATCGTTTTATGACTAGTATATTGAGTTAATTTGTTAAAAATAATTTTTCAAACACTAGGCTATATAAGGCAGTATTTTTTAATCGGGGTATCAATATGTGTTTAACGCTGATAGTTACATTATCCCGAAATACGTCCATGCTGTTTTTTAATATTTTTTGTGGCCTTTTTACTAAAATTTTTTTATTTTTTATTTTAAATGAAGTAGATAATGACTTTAAAATTGTACTTATATAAAAAAAGTATTAATAATTAAAAACTTTCATTGATTAAAATTGGATAGGGCACATCATTTTTTTCTGAGGGACTTATTTATATTTTATACATTTAACTATATTCAAACATTTATATTATTATTTTTACCTGAAAACATCCTAGAAGAAGTACCACAACGAGTCTGTCAAATTGAGAAGCTCGAATATCCACTATCATAAGATCATAAATAGTTAAGCCAAAAAACAACATCCAGCCAAACAAATGAGACCATATATTGATAGTTTCATTCGTTAGCCAAAATATACTGAAATAAAAATATTATATTGCTTTTTTTAACTCAATTAAACATTGATATTCCAAATATTTTTCAATAGTAGTTTTTAAAGTGATTATAACATTTTATAAATAAAATGTTGGTTAAACTCATGAAATAAAGAGTACTTCATCTTTTTAACCTTTTCTAGTTAGACATCCTGGAAGGCTGAAGAATTCTTTCAAATTTTTATATTAAATACTATATTTTGCTTAAAATCTCTCTAAGAATAATATTTAAAATTTCAAAAAATAGGTAGACTAAAAACTTTATAGGAAATTGTGCCCCTCGAACTTCCTACCTATATAGATTATATAAATACACTCATATGACACAATTGACATTAAGTATAAATTGTATATATTTTCTAAGATAAATACCTCTTAAACTCTCATCAAAATAAAATAAATGAAATATTTAGTTATTTAAATGTTCAAATATAAAAACTAATTTAATTACCTAATTCAATGCGGTCAAATTAAAGTGTTATTGAAATACAGAAAAAAACGATAGCACAGTGGGGTCGCGACACAATATTGATGTGAGATAGTTGGGACAAGTATAGATGATATCTGACAGTGATTAAAATCACTATCATATGAAACGCTTCGATGCAAATCTGTAGATTTTATTTAATTTTAAGAAATTGGTGCATAATTATAAAATCAATATCAACTCATATTTCCTTAATTATATCCTTATAAGTAGTCCTTAGATTCAAAAGTATAATATATGAACATTATATCAATTAAAAATAGTGTAAAATTGATATTTAATAATTTTGTATTGTAATTTTTACGGATAAATTGTAAACAATTATAAAGTAGTATATTTTGTTACTTCTATGACAAACATGTATAAAAATTAAAGAGCTTGATGCAATACTTAAAAAAAAAAAATTTATTTTTACTTATGAATAAATACACTAAATTACAAGGAACTTTCATCAGAATCAAAAATATACTTTTCTAAATCAACTTTTCGTACTGTTTTCAAATCTTCAATTAGACTTTTCCTATCACTTCTAATTTTTGATATTAATACTATTTAGTAAAAAATAGTTAAAACAAAAAAAAATTTTTTTTTCAAATTATTACTTATTGTGATTTTTAATATGTTAAAAATCACAATCAGTGCAAAATGATATTTTTAAACTATTTTTCGGTCTTTTAAAGTTTATTTTTGTGAAAGTTTATAAAAAAAATTAAATTTGTTACCATAACTTTTAGCTCAACTTGCAAGTTTGAAATTGACATCATGTAAGTAATAGATCACTTAAATAGAAATCATAGTAATCATTTTGAAGTAACTTTTAGTTTTTGAAAAGATTCTACAATTGAAATATGCAGAACTGAATTAATTTTAATAATTTACTTTAACCAAAAAAACCAATCAAAATGTTGTTTAAAAAATCTACACAATTGAATGTTTTATAAAATTTGATTATAATTGCAAAATCCATAGTTAAATTCAGATGAAACTAAATTTTTGAGGACAATATCTCCAAATAGATACGAATTGTAACAATTAGACATATCGTTGAAAAAGAAGATCAAATGAGAGCTGAGAAAATAAATAATAGCCTCAAAAAAAAAATTCCTTAATAAAATAATTTTAATATAAATAAGAAATTTCTTTTAACTGGGGGAGAATACAGTGATAGGGCCTTAATAATTATTGAAGTTATTGAATTTAAATGAGTTGAATATTTTTTTCTAACTCAAAAATAATAAAGGAAAAAATGGGAAATTCTTTTGTCACGAGCGGGTTTGTACCACAATCGTGAAAGACACAAATGTTACCGATTTGGCAACTGTTAGTCACATTAGTCGGATAATAAAAATGTCAATTTAAGTTAGTTCAAATTTCAAAGTTATTATTTTCACCATTTACGTGGAACGAGGGCAAAATTTTCAATTTTTGAGAGTAATGTCTCCATCTAGATACGATTTGTGATCTTTTAACTTGTCGTTGAGAAAAATCGTTCCAGTGAGAGCTGAGAAAAAATAGTGACAAACAGAGAAATAAAACAATAATGGTAAAATTAATACCTTGTCAGCTACATGTCGAAGCTAATATCATAAATATTACTCATACCAATATAAAATTTTAAATAAAAATCAATTACCAAATAAACAAAGGACCCCAAAAATATTTTCTGCTATCTGAAAGATTTACAGGTTAAAAGATTTTGGATTCTGTGTTAATATTTAAGTTTAATAACCCTACTATAAATTCTACAATATAAATAACACCTTAATAACAGGTTTACTAAAAAAATTTTATATTTAATATTTTCGTAAAATAATGTATAAAACATACAATGTTACTTAATCACAATATTTTGAAGGTGAAGGTACTCGTAAAACATTTATGTGAAAATTATAAGGTTAACTCTTAGGTATTTTCAGCACCTACGTCTATATATACTTCCTGAAATTATTTCGAATAATTTAGCTGTCTAGATTTCTATTAAACAATTAATAAGCTTTTACTCATATTTTAATTCTATTCTAATAATTAACCTTGCAACTAAAGTAAATTTACTTTGTATAAATTATTGTTACAATGATTACAATGTTTTTGATGGTAATTTTTTATTGAAATAATATTATACCTTTACTTTTTATTTCTTTATTGATTATTATATTACAATAATCAACATACAGAAATTAAAAGTTCTTCATACTATTAAGAGAAAGTTGGATAAGTTAATAAACCATAAACCCAATAAATTCTCTCAAATAACTAAATTAAATTTTTCTTAAAGAAAAAAAAAATTTTAATTTTTTGGAATTTAATTTTTTTATTTAATTAATTGGAAAAATTTTACAAATAGGGTATCTCAGATCTAACTCAGAAGGAGTCATAATTTTTAATCAAATTATTATTTCATTAATCATTTTTTTAAACAATAATTATTTAAACAAAGGCAATATTTATTTTTGTCTTAGACAACGTAAAAAATATATTTCTTATTATTTATCTCTATTTAAAAAAATTAAATTTTATAACTTTAAAATAGCCTTTAATAAGTCCTTATCAGTTACAAGTATTTTAATGCATAGTATGTTGCGCGGGTGGATACTGACTAGATTATCCTTCAAAAATCAACACGGTTTTTTGATTACGCTACTTCTAAATTTTCTCAATTACTAAAGGAATGTGCTAAGCAAAATTTAAGATCAGTATGATGAAATTAACCCGTGCTCTATGATGCTGAAATTCAATAAAATAGTCATTTTTAATTGCTGAATTCAACGAGTAATAGTTTCTTCTGTTATAACACAAAACTACAAGGATAAAAACACAAAAGGATTATTTTTCAATTGAGAGATTTTAAATTAGAGGACCATAAACAATAAATTCAATTGATTCTCGTTAAATAATAAATACTAAAATTCTTAATTTAACATTAATCATCCGCAAAATATTTCAGTTTCAGTTATCGCATTTGAGAATGTATTAATTTTATTATGATATGTCTTTTTTAAATTATTCTTTTATTTTTGTGTGTGTTTCTGTTACCACTTTTTCTCAGCTTTCATAGAACCGATTTATTTAAACGATACGTCAAAAGATCACAAATCGTATCTAGTCAAAGATATTATCCTCAATTTTTGAGGGTTGGGTTAAAATTAGAGGTCGCGATTGTGAACGGGTATTAGAATACAGGGAGCCCAGGTACACGGGCAAAACATATATTAAAGCCCGTGTATTTAATACCCATGCATACATTGTATATTTATATACATATTATATTAAATATATGAGTATTTAAGGTCACGGGTATTTAAAGCCCGGGTATACACGGATATTTTTACTACACTGGCTTTAACCCCGTCATAGGTAAAAACACGGGTACCCGTGAAGTTCATTATACGTGTAATCGCGACCTCTAGTTAAAATTGTAATTGTAATTGTAATTTTTTTGAACTTTCTTTACTTAAAATTGTTATTGCTGTAACTTTTTGAAAAGTATATGGATCAATAGAATTTTTTATTATACATACATTATATATATTTTTTTCAGCCAACATCCATTTTTTTAATTAGACAATTTCCCTTTATATAAGGTAGTCAAAACTTAAAGCACACATATGCCGGGCTAAGCGAAAACAGGATAACTCCAGTCAACATGATTTTTCAGGAACACAAAAAAACATTTTTAACAGTAAATCAAGATACCCTTTTTTCCCAATGTATGAACATAAGTCAAAAGATGGTAACTCCATTATTTTTTATGTGATATACCAAGTTTTTGCTTAGTATTTGGATTTACCGTGTTTTCGCTTATAAAACATCAAATATATTGAACTTACCGAATATTTTCTTATTTTATATTTCAATTTTAGATAGGTTTTAATAGGAAATATGCTACTTTTACATCAAAAATCGGTGTAAAACCACTAAATTTACCTATACAAACAAAAAAAAAATTTTTTTTAATTTTGGAGTTATCCTGTTTTTGCTTAGCACGGCAGACATATAGAAAGTAGAACTTTTCAACTTAACTTTTGAATATGTTTCGGAAATATAGACACTTCTATATCTTATATTAAAATTTAATATGTAATTTTAATATGAAAAAAAAATATTATTCCCCACGACTTGTTAACCTTATCAAATAAAAGAGGTGTTAGAAAAAATCTAATTGCACATTTGAAATCGGCTTAAAAATGGGTTTAGAAAAATATATTCTGGTATCCAATGAAAATTCCTTATTTAATATTATACTTATAAATTCAAGACTACTAATTTCAACTACTAATCAGTATATAATTGAAGAAATAGTATTTGATGTTGCTTTTGGAATAATTCACCAAATTTTTACAATCAAACAAATCTACAGATTTGCATCGAAGCTTTTCTTATGATATTGATTTTAAACACTGTCAGATATCATCTATACTTGTCCCAAATATGCCACGTTTACACAGTTCTGCGATCCCACTGTGCTACCGTTTTTTTAATTGGACTATCACAATAAATTTATCATGTTTAAAAATTGAATAATTAGTAGTCACTTATTATAATATATGCTATTCTCACCTTTCTATACACTTTTTAGTTGATAATTTATTTCTGTAACCTGAGGTAATATACGGATTTGATTGTAAGTATGGTTCCACTTCATGGTATTCTAATAGTGAATACGTTTTAATACAGTTCGATTGGGAGTCTTGAGTTTTCTTTGACAGTTCTCGTTCCTAAAAACCCAAAACTAATCATTAGTAATTCAATACTTGGTATTTATGACAAATAAGTATTATATTATATAAAACTTATTATTAGTTATTTAAATGCTGTGTATAAATGTTTATCATTTCAATAACAATCATTAATTATTCTAAATAAAATGTATATATTTTTGTTAAGAACGCATCATGGGTTAATAAATATTCAATATATTCTCGATATTTACTTAATGGTAATATTTATTAATGTTAATGACTACTGAATTATAATAACAATAACGAGATAAATTCCATTATCACATACCTGTTACTGATTATCACAATTACAATTAAAGAATTTTATGTTATTTTAACCTCAAAAAATTGTTTTTCAACTCTATAAAATCTTTAATAATAATACATTTTATTTTGGCTTATCATTTAGTAAAAATAATTTTAAAAAAAATCAACACAAAAATATTTAAACCATAAAAATAAAAATACATGATTATATTTTAAACCATATATTTTAATTTTTATTGTTCATTATATTGGGAATCATTATTCTGAAGAAGTTAGAGGTATTAAAATACGTATTTGAAATTATTTAAGTTATTACTGAAATACTTTATTATTTAACGAATTATTAATCTGATAATTTTTCAATGGTCTGTTGAAAAATATTGTTATTAATGAATAATTTGTTTATATAAACTTATAGGAGCCTTAAACTATGTTCGACATTTGAATGGAGGTTTGGATAGTCAACTTAATGAAAAATAAAATTAGCCAACCTCCATAAAAAGAGTATTATCTCAAAAGAGTATCAGGAGAAATATTTTTAATATACTTAAAAACATTTCNAAAAATATTTTTAATATATTTAAAAACATTTCTTAGGAAGAAGCTAAATTTTTTTAGCTCTCCAAAATTGATTTTCAATCTTCACCTACTCTTATAACTTTCTGATTTTTTTAAGCTTAAATGTTGATTGGATGCTGCAAATAACTACATATATTTTATCTTACATTCAATCTGATGTACATGCAACAATTTATTTCATAACACCTCAAAACATTGTGCATGATATTAAAAATTATTAGGGTAAGAAAACGTTATAATTGTTGTAATTATAACGTTTTAAACGTTGTGTTTAAAACGAAAAATAGAAAATATGTGACTTCAATAAGCGAAAAATATTTTTATATATAATACAACTTATAATGTAAAAAAATTAATTCTTTTCAATTGTTTTATTTAAATAATTTTATGTAAAGAAAAAGTAATCATTTGCCCATATAAAAAATTTCTTATGTTTCGACCTTTTTAACATTAAACAAAATAATTGAACAACGTATTTATATTAAACAAGTTAAACATAAAAATTATTTAACATTTAAATTTTGAATAACATAAAATTTAATTGTAGGATAACTCTATAATTTAATCATTAAACGCAAAAAAAATTAACGTTTAATTAGCCCTGTTTACTACTAAACTTGTTCTTCACTCAATTTATTTTAACTGCATATTAGTTCGCTCAAGGTATTAATTTTTAAGGCTTTAATTCTTTTTAAACAACTGAATAATTTTATTATTTTACTTATTAACATAAAATTATTTTTCTTAATTTAAAGTTAGAATTATCAATAATCCGGAAATTCCGCATGTTCAATATGATTATTCATTAAGTCTATAAAATATAATACATAATAAAATTATGTATCAAATTTCTAATTACAACGACAATTAAAATTCTTTTTATTAAAATCCATCATATTATTAAAAATTATTCAAATTATTTAATTAATATATTAATTAAATAATTATGTTTTTATACTATAATAAATAATATAAATGTATAATTATTCATATATCCATAATAAATTATATTAAAGAAACTTCTTTTTCTTTCAAACTACATCCATAAATATAATAAACAATGTATTCACAACATATCGGTGTCTCTACTTTTGTTAGTTTGATTTTTGAACAACTCATCACACTCCAATTTCAATGCTTGAAAAATACACANTAAGTTTGATTTTTGAACAACTCATCACACTCCAATTTAAATGCTTTAAAAATACACAATTTACATTTAAATGAAAATAAAATGATTCAAAACCATTGGAATAGTATCATAATTATAAATTTTACTTATCTTTTGGATTATGAATATTTAATTTTTTGTTTTTTTATATAGTTAACCAACCTTACCAGTACTAAAATAATTTTAACCGTATACAATTTCGATGAAAAAGCTATTATTTTAAACCAAATAAAACTTATCAAGGAACGTCCATCGTTCGTGTTTACATTTTTTATAAACGTGCAAAATATTTTATTATTTCTATGATACAAGAAAAATGGAATATTTTTAAACTCGTAAAGTAGGCGTCACTATGGTTATTCATCATAAATTAATTGTTTATAATTTTAAATTAGTAAGTCATCGCGCGATCATACATTCATTGTATACTTGTAGTCCAACCGATTCAAATTTGTTTATTTTTCATTAGACATTTGACACGTCTGCAAAAAATTATGCGTATGACGACAACAAAAATATTATCGAGGAGATGTGACAAAAGGTATTACATTAATTATTGTTGTTCGACGTTTGTTGCCAAAAACAAATTTCAAGCACGTCCGCGAGATGTGTTTGTTAATCATATTGGTAACGACGACGTTTGAACTTGACTGAATCTAAGGCTGGAATCCGGACGTTCAATAGATAAAACTAATATTATTTCCTAAACCAAGACAATTTCCTTATAGCACTAATGTATCCTTCCTTGATACAAACATGCGAGTATGAAATTTCAATTAACACCTCATTATATTGTTATTGTTAGAAAAAATTGACACTTCATGCGCAACCAAACTATAGAAAATTCATGTGAACACTTATTATTAAAATTTCATGTTACTAATGTTTGTGAAATCAGGATGTTTACTATTGATAGAAATTATTACGATCAATTAGTATAATCTGCCGAGAAGACATTCACATTGAATAAAACAATAATGACGGAACATTAAATGGACGACGACAACATTCTTCATGAACAATGTTATTGATCTAAAATAAAAATTCTAATAAACAATGTCCGTATAAAATAGAAATCAGCACTAACATTAAGCAAATTACTAACCGAAAAACTAGTGTGAAACTCTTTGATATTATTCATTAAAGACATTATATAAAGATTATGAGAATTGTATAAGGATATAACATAATGCACACACATCAAACATCATCTTTTGTTATTAATGAATGCAATTCAACTAAATTGACAGAATAAAATTGCCATCAACACTGTTGTACTCCACGTGCCTTCGTTAGAATACAATGTATTCACACATTTTATTGCATTATGTAGTTTACGTCACAAAAAAATATCTGTATTCACATTTTTCATTTGATCAAAATTCAGTACATGGTTAACATTGGGATGTTTGCCCAGCATGAACAAATAAAACAATACTTGTTTAATAAATCATGGTAATAGCTATACTAAAGTATGTACAGTAAATATATAATTAATAAGGGTCGTCTGTAATTAAAAACGGATCCAAGCTATTATTTAATTGGCCCACTTTTTATATTGGCTTTAAAACCAACCAAATAATTATTCAATTCAATAGGCAATCTTTTTTCATCTAACCTTACAACCTACCCTAATGCTCAGTAAAACTATATTCTTATAGCTACTTATTATGTCATCATTTCTTATAAAAATTTATCAAAAACGTTGCAAAAAGGAAATTATGTTTAATAAAGTTAAAGTTTAACTCAAAAATCGAATACACATTCGTTAAGTAAAATTGATGATAATAGATCGGTGATAATTGAAAAATAACCTTAATGATGATATAAAGTGAATCGTATTAACATTGACATTGGAACATGAATAGTCATTTTCAGTATATGGCAAGATAAAGGTTAACCAGTTCGTCAAGGGTAAGTCAGAACTTAAACAATAGGTGACAAAAAAAGTTGTAACGGCTCTATTTAAATAACATATATAATAGTATATAAAA